>NC_140924.1:11440901-11458401 GCF_045865225.1 Trachurus japonicus
GAATGAGAAAGCAAAATATCGTTTTTTATTCTCACAAATATTGTTAAGATCAGTACTGGGCTCAAAAATCCAGCAACCAAGTGATATAACTTTGAAACTTGAAATCTTGATATTTTTTGACACAAAATTTTACAGTGTTGTGATTTATGGTGTCATAGTGCACAATATCTGGATAACTACATCTCTGTATTCTGGGTTATTTTGCACAAAAAGTCCTGGAAACCTCTTTCAATTCGATGGGAACCGTGAATATTATCTCTAACTAAGAGGACACCACAATGAAGTTCATGATCTAAATTCTAGCTGCTTACCTATTTGTTTACTTTCACTTTTGTTTCTAATACTTCAGTACATTTAATGTAAAATACAACATTACATTTGACACTGAAGTCATTATCTGGAAACAGACATGTACTTTTACTCAAGTGTTGCTTTCAAGCACTTTATACAAAGCTGGTTTTACTCATGGAGGACGCGTCTGCACAATGCATCATGTTATTACCCCCCTGAACGAACTCACTGCACTCACATTAGATGCACACACACACACGCACACACACACACACACACACACACACAGATTCCCATGCAGAGATATTTCTGACTGTGATGCAAACCTGAACCCTCGCTTGGTGTTTTTGTTGGCATGCCGCGATGGGTTTAACATATCTGGCCGTCGCTCGTTGTAAACAGAGCATAAAATCCATTAAACTCTAACAACTGATAATAAGCTCAAGTGCCTGGACGGATCCCTCTGCGTTTAAATCTACTGTCTCCGGGGCTTTTAAGGTGCATTAAGTCATTTATGACTTCTTCTGGCTCCTATTGGTGAATACCTGGGATTAAAGTTTCCACACAGGGGCAAAGCACGGACTGTTTTTTTAAAAATATATTTTTAGTCAATGCAGCAGTTTCCCGGCGTTCCTGTTCTCTACTGTTTGATTCAACACAAAAAAATGTTTAACCAACTAACAAAAGATTCACTGTGAATTCAATGCATGACTAACGACTGTGAATGTGTTTCATTTTGAGTGTAATCGTCACTATGCTGTTGAAACATTTCCTGTAATATTCATAGAAAAATTGAACGTCCTTTGGGGAAAAAAAGGGGGTCGATTGGATCAAAGTGTAAATTTAATGTTCATGTAATGAGGTGAGATGTGAAAAATAACAACTGAATCTAATCGTCCTTCAATTTTTTTGTGTGCCAAAAACAATCCAACTGAATTGTTTCCAAACATCTCTGGAAACTCAGCTTTGGCTCCTCGAATGACTGACGGAGCTCGGATGAATATGATAATAACAATTATGATAATGATAATGATAATAATAATGATAATGATAATAGCAGTTAGTTACATTTCTGTGTTTTCACAATCTGTTTCCTTCTTCTTTCCAAAACACACACACACAAGTTAATGAATGAACCTAAACTCTCTAAACTTTCATTCAGAGCGAGTTTGTGCTTACACATCCACCTCAGTGCGTGTTTCTCTTTGCATGAGTACTATGAATATATGTGTGTGTGTGTGTTTGCAGAAGGTCTCTGTAGTCCGTCCAACACATCTGTTATTGTTAAAGATATTGGACGTCGTCAGCAACAGATATGAAACAAAAATTCCACGCTTGAGGTTATCGCCATGGCATCAAACTAACGACCCTCCGACCCCCTCATCCCCCGAGGCTTCAAGCTCAGAGAAAACCCGCACGAAAACAACAACAACAAGCCAGCGTCGGCCCGGACCAGATATCTGCCGCGTCCAAGACAAATGTCAGTTTGGCTTTGCTCAGCGATAAGCGATAAGGTTACTAATAGGCTGGAGTTCACAGACGAGGGGCTGCACCCCCTGCCAAGGAACTTGAATCAATTTGTGGTAAAGATGTAACTCAAAGCTGTTATTATCGCTTACACAAGTGTCCGCCGCCGTTGCCCAATCGCCCTCTCCGTTCCATGAACTGTTTCAATGATCCGCTGAATCTTCGACGGGGCTTTTTGAGGCTTCCACCGCACGCAGGACGTGAGGTTCGACTTCAAAAACCGACCGGTCGACCGCGGAGTGCTTGGACCAAGTGGCCACTTAGCTCCACAACATCCAAAGAGAGGCCACTCGATCCTCAACCATCCTCTGATGCTGGTTTTTTAAAGAACCAAGATGCCTCTCAGTCTCCAGTGATCGCTGGGGGCCAAACCCACAGTCCGATTTCACTGAGCTGAAGAGTTTAACTTTGACTCCGAGAGGCGTTACGTGGTTTCAGTGCTGCTGCGTAGCTTAGCATGCCCGCTGCTGGAAATTAAGTTTTAAGGCCTGCAGGTTTGTAAACATACCCGTTAAAGAGGAACTATGCAGGATTTTTAGCTGAACTATGCTGCATGATTTACCTTAATTAAACAGCTATGGAGTAATTGTGATGGTTTGATAAATGGCTTAACTTGTTACGAGGGACAATGGAGGCTGAAAAACATCTTTGCAAGATCGGGGTCCGGTGTCCCAGCTCTTGTCCAACCAACGCAATACAAATGCGCCCTGTAACCTCTTGTTTATGACAGTTTAAACTACAGAAATGTACACGTCGTAACATCATATAACGTTATCTACCGCTCTATTGATTGATTTCTCGCCGCTTTGTTGTAAACAAACGCACATGGCCAAGATGAGGGTTATCAAAACAGCGGAAAAGCAACCAGGCGTACATAGTTCCTCTTCAATGGAGGCAGTTACAACCTCTAACGTGTCGATATGGACTGTTTCCTTGACTTTTTCAGATCTTGAATATAGAAACTTATGACATGTTGGAAAAGGTTGACCTCACTCCTTTATCTGGCCACCAAGAGACAGTATGAAACATGAACATCCAAATAAGTAAATTCTGATGTAATCCAGATGACTAGTACGTTTTACCATCAATGGGACATTATAAAAGCTTGGCCCCACCTCTCACTAAAAGGTCCAGACTAACACCAACTCTTCTATAAACCTGACAAAATCCAGTTTATAATCCAGATCCCTGGACGACAGACTCCTGCTGGGAGCCAACCTGGCAACCCCCCCCCCCCCCTCCAATGACTCCTTTATGAACCCTTATAAACGCAACAGCGATGAAACCTGAATCGGCTCTTACCTCCGTCGGTGTGTAGCTCCTCGCCGTGTAGCCCTGGTGGTTCCCCAGGTGCTGAGAGGGGGCGTTGACCGGGTGAAAGGCCGATCGCGGGGCCTGATTCTGGGCTGTCTGGCTGTGGGAGAAGGCCTGAGGCTTGGCCTGGAAGTCCTGGTGGTTTTCTTTGATGCCACAGTTGCCATAAAACTCCTGATGCGAGTTGAGCTGAGAGTTTTCCACCCTTTCTTTTTCTCTCTCTCTTTCTCTTTCCCGTTGCAGCTCTCTCTCTTGTTCTGCTTGGAGTCGTTCCTTCTCTCTGGCCCTCTCCATCTCTTTCTCCCTCTCCAGCTCTAGCTCCATCTCTCTTTCTCTTTCCCACTGCCTCACCCTCTCCTCTCGCTCCTTCTCCCTCTGGATCTCCCTCAGCTTGGCCCTCTCCATTTCCAATTCCCTCTCTTGCCTTTCTTTCTCCTGCTGTCGCTCCATTTCTCTCAACCTCTCTTCCCATTCCCGTGCCCTCGCCCTCTCCTCCCTCTCCCTCTCCCTCTCTCTCTGCCTCTCCCTGCTGGTGCTAACAGATTGCCTTCTGGCCTCCATAGTGTCTAGCTGTTGCTGCTGCTGAAGCGCCCCCTGGTAGGAGTATCTCCTTTGGGACGGGTGCATGCCGACCTCCCCTCCCTGGAGCTCCGAGTGGTTTGGAGCTTTCTTCGGCCTACGATTTGACAGACTTGAAGCATGCGACCCAGACATGCCCTTGCTCGTCTCCTCGAAAAACTTCATTCTGTCCGCAAACGGCAGGATGTCGGTCTCCTCCATGCGAGAACATGAGGAGGAGCGACTGTAGGATGAGGAGGTGAAGGCACAGACCCCATGCCGTGACCCTGTAACCCCCAACACCTTCTCCCCTAAGATCCTACACCGTCGGTCTGGTTCTGGTTCCGGTTGGAGTTTGTGCTCGGGGGTCCAACGCCAACGCCGGGCTTTGCCGGCAGGAGCTGGCTCTTCCACGACTCGGATGCCGACCCCAAAGCTGGGAACTCCTGGGTCCAGAATCTGGACAGATCTGGACACGTTGTTGTTGTTGTTTTGAGAGTAGGTCGTTGATTGAGTTTGCAAGGCATCGTGGGTTGAGTCACCTGAAGCATTTGATTTCTCGACCGGTGCTGTCGTCCTGAGATCTTCGGGGCTCACGGGTGCAAATGCGACTTTGGTAGTTCTTCCCTGGGGAGGTACATCCGGGTCTGCCTCCTCTTCATGGAGGTCTGGACCCTCCTCGTGGACAGTCTCCCCACTACAGAGCAACCCCCCGGGGCCGCGGCTGCTCTGAAGCTGGGCCTTTTTCCTCTGGATCTCATTGCGGAGATTGGTGGCAAATCGCTCGCTGCGGCTGCGACGGTTGCGTCGATGGTTCCTCGACGACTTCTTTGCAGCTGGATCTCCTTCCACATCCTCTTTCTTCCCTCGGTCCACTGCTCTCTGCTCCTCCAGTAAAGTGTCCACGCTGGCTGCAGCACTGAGAGGCACGAAATCTTTCTCCAGCATCTGGTCAGAGCTCAACATTTCCTTGGTTGACAATCCACTGGGGTCTCCGGGTACGCTCACAGAACGACCCCAAGGATGATGATGCTGAATTGGGGAAACGGACTCGCCGTTCACACCCATCCCTTCCAGCCTCGCATTTGAATCAACGTCATCACCGTCCCCGTCCAGGAACACAGATCCCGGGGTGGAACAGCGGCTGCCTCCCCATTTGTTCGACGGGGCGGCATTGACGTGGTTGTGATCCGAAGGGTTTGACGGATCGTAATGGTCCGACGAGGATCCGTCACTGTTGAACTGCAATAACTGAAGTTGTGTCTCTAGGAGCTTCTCTGGAGCGCTGTGCCGGTGCAACCCTGTAGAGGAGGGGTCGGTTTGGGAGTTCATGATGTCAGACTTCCCTTGAACCTCCATTGAGGATTCTTCAGGTAAAGAGCCAGGAGGAGTGGAGGTGACTGGGACTAGGGTGGCTATCACTTGGTCTGACAGGAAGTCCGAGTTGGCCTCCAAACTGTTTTCTATACTCGCGTTGGTGTCACATCTGATATGTCTAATGTCTTTAGTCTGTCTTTGGCTATAGAGCGAGTTTACGGTATCCTCTTTGAAGGTTCCCGTTGCGTCGCTTTCTTCTGGTGCGGAGAAGCCGTTGTGAATTGCTGATTGGACAATCGGAGACGACTTGTTCTCATCGTAATAAGAAGAAACATTGGAAATTTCAATAGGAGCAGATGTGCAACGCTTGTTGACGACATTGGGGCGACTCCGGGTTGCCCTAAAACTGTCCTTCCTGGTTGGAGGCTGAGGAGGGTTCACCTTCCTCTCTGATCCTCCTCCTCCGTTTCTAATGATCTCAAAGTCTCCTCCCCTTCGCTCCTCCTCGTAACAACAGGACGAAGGCCTCTCTTTCACCTTGACCGGCCTTGGTCTCGGCCTGGTCAAGGATCTGGATTTCTGTGCTATCAGCTGCGCCTCGTCTTGAGCTTCGACCGAGGAACTCCCCAGGGTTGAGGCGTCGCCGCCGCCACCGCCGGGGTAGCTCCGACAAGTCGGCCCGAGGCTCTGCAGGAGGTTATCCATGGAGCAGGCTTCACCGGGCCTCAGCGGCACGGTGGCGTAGTCGGACGTGTTTGAGCTGGCGGAGAAAGAGCTGTAGGCGGAGTCTCTCTTGTTGTTGAAGAGGGTGGGGTCCACAGGTGAGTTATGGGAGTCGGAGAATGGCTGTGCGGTGGGCGTCGGCGTGTCCAAGCTCTCCATGGAGCCCAGGGAACTGCTTCGGTCGGTGGAGGAGTAAGGTCTGGAGAGCTGACCCCACTGCATGGACAAGTCACTGCAGAGAGAGAAGAGGGGGACACAGAAGATTAACAAACGTCTTTCAAGATGAGAAACCACCAATCAAAATAAACAAAGGTCACCTCGGTCTCTGGGAACTTGCAATACGCATTAGTCATTGTAAATATCAGACGTGTTATTCTAAGAAGTCATGTGTCACTTCTTGATTGACAAACGTTTACAGATGACACACAATTAGTCATCTTTGATTTTCATGTGGGAAGCTGCTCGCATTCGTCTGGAAGATCTGAACCGAACCACTGGGGAATCTGTTTTCTATCAGCCGTGAGCTGCAGATCCAGGGCAGCTCCATGTGTTTTTAAAAGACCCTCGGAGGAAGCCTCTTTAGGCGGAGAGGGATTTCCTCCTCATCAACTCCCACTGCCTGGAGTCAAACTCTCTAAGTCATCTCTTGATTCCTCTCATCCTCTTTCTTCTTCCTCTTTCATTCCTCTCTTCCTCTTGTGGATTCTCCCTGTCCCATATCCTTCACATCAGATTTATACCAAAACAGATGAGACCTACTCGCCCCAAAAGTTACGTTTTATTCACAAAATACTCAACAACGACTTTAACCTGTGATCCAGATTAGGAAAAACTCAGGTGATAAAATGTTGTGGATGCTCAACAGGATGAACTGGACAATGGACAACCAACGACACTGACCTCTGCTGACCTCAGCTTCCACCTTATCTTGAATACCCCTCTTTCTGTTCCCTTTCACTTTCAACTTTCTAATTTGGGGCGGTCAACCAATTAAATTGAATGTAATCAATCAAAATGAATCTTAAAGGGATAGTTCAAGCATTTGATAATGGATAAATATGCTGCTTCATTCAAATGTAACTTTATTCTACATTAATTGAATTGAAATGACAAATACTGTCCAGAATCCCTCAAAGGCCTCACTGCATTTGGTAAAAAAAAAAAGAAGAAAAAGCTCAAATAAATGACATGACACCTCCATCTGATTGTAAAACTGTTAGCAGAGATGGTTTAGTTCCTGCAGTCGATCCAAACTATGTGTGGGGTCAAAGATCAACAGAAAGCGGTAAATCTCTTATGCCTTATTATCGTGTTAACTTTAACAGCCCAATTTCTAATATTACATTTGGGAAAAGCTTCAGAAAAAGAAATAACAGACTCCCAAACAATACCAATACCACAATAAGACAAAATTAAAAAGGAGAGTGATTTACAGATATTGGCTTTCTATGTTTATCTGTGTTAGCTCCAGGGGGGCTGAGAGCTGCGCCCACTGTTCTTGTGCTTGGTTCGAATCCAACTCGTAAAAAAAAAAAGACCTCAACACAAGAATCTGCAGACTTTTATTGTGGTATTTCTTCTTTTTCTGTAAAGAACAGAGTGGTCACTCCTCATCCTTTCTCTGCCGTCTTATTCAAACAATAGGGGAAGTTGCCAAGGAGACAGAGAAGAAGCTTTGATCTCACACCAGCACCAGAAACAACTTTCAGACTCTCTCACTGTGGTTTTTATGGTGACACAGATCTGAAAACTGACGGGTTTGGTTCTCACCACTGCTCATTAATCAACACACAATGTGTCTTTTAATTTCTTTTATTATCATCTGCATGAGAAAATCATGGAAGTGAGCGATGAAGCCGCTGCTGTATAGATCTGACCTGAGTGACAGAGAGAGGAAGAGAGGAAATGAGACGGGAGCTGGACAGGAAATGACAGTCACTCCTGGCCAATCAGACGGCAATGTGGAACATGTGAGTGTGAGGGTTGACACACATAAACCTGCACACACACACGCACTCACACACACACATATACGCACACGACATGTGAGATGGTGATTGGATTAATTCTCAGTGTGTCGATTAATACAAACACACACACACATACACACATTCAGCAGTTTTCTAACTTTATTGAAGCACACACACTTGTTTAGTGTCAGAATTAAGACACACACACTCTAACACACACTCATACACACACACACACAGATGCAGACTGTACAAAATGTCCTTCGCACAAACAGAGTTTATTGAGCGTCTTCCTCTCTTTGTCCACATGTTCTGCTGGTCACATGCCATTGTCCAGAGTTATGCCGGGAGCTGCCTCCTCATCAGATGGTGTGTGTGTGTGTGTGTGTGTGTGTGTGTGTGTGTGTGTGTGTGTGTGTGTGTGTGTGTGTGTGTGTGTGTGTGTGTGATGAGATCAGGCAAGAGAAACTGTGGGAATAAGAAAGCCCTACACACACACACACACACACACACACACACACACACACACACACACACACTGCTATCTAAACCCATGTGGGACCATTAAATCTAACAGTGGGACATTATATCACCGATTCTTATCAAAAAGCAGAACAGTACGAGTCGCTGACAAACAAAGGGATAACAGCTATTTTTGTTGCGAGTCAATATACACACTGTGGTCACTTCCTCTTTCAGTTACAGTTTAGTTTTATGAGATCATCAGCTGCAACACAAAGGACGACTGGACCGTCTACATTTAACCTGACTGTACCACTTAGATTAAGAAAAACCACATTACTACTGTACATTTACAACTGAATAGATCAATTTATCTGTGACTGTTTTGATAACTGATGAATCATTTATGGAAACAGTTTGTTTGCATATTTGTTTAACTATCATTTTAGGTTAGATAGACAAAGCAGTTACACATCTAACCTAAAATAAAGACATGTATATTGACAAATTCATCTATAACAATCATAATACAAAGCTGCAGGTTTAAATATACTGAATTATATCATGTTTGGTTATATAAATCCTGAAAAGAGAATGAATTCTTCCACTTAAAAACAAAAAGTCGAATTTATAAGCAGCAAAATATTGAATTTTATGCTCTAAATGAGTTTTATATTTGGTTTATTGGACCAGTAGCTTGCATTGGCAAATGTTGAGTAATATCAGCCAAACTTGAGAGAAACTGCTGCTTAGTTAACTTCCTGAACGCAATGACTTTTCTCTAAATGCACTATTGTTTCATTGTGATGTAGCATTTATCATTAGTCATCAAAGATTTGAAACAGAAAAGGTTAAAAGTCAAAAAGGAGGAGAAACATACAGAGGCTACAGTTCTGATGTTGATCGTTTTAAAAGTGTAAAATCAAAAAGCTAATATTAAACGAAGAGGATTTAATTTTGCCGTTGGGTCGGCATGAACCAACAAGCTTCACCTGACACAGAGCAGGTCAGCGGGGGGATCTGATTGGTTATCGCTGTGGAATGTTGAAATAAATTAGAACCCAAAAATAGACCAATCGGCTTCCTGTGTGGGCAGAGCTGACACAACGGCGCGATGATGATGTCACCTGTTTCCTGGTAATTGTTGCCCTTTCGGGGTCAAAACCCCCCGATGGACGGTGACGTCCACAGGATCAAAGAGTGTGATTCAACTTCAACACATGACACACTCACACACACACACACACACACACACACACACACACACACTCACACATACAGTCTGGTCGAAGCTGCACTTGACCTAATGTATACACACACATATATACACACAGAGATGTATATGTGTGTTTGTAAAAATAAAACAATCAGCGGGAGGCCTCGGTTCATTAAATGTATTTCCACCTACACAATTTGGTAACACTTTATAATACGTACACACTATTAAACATTAGTTAAGCATGAATAAATACTTCATTCTTCATTTATAATACATGAATGCTCATTAGTATGTAGTTTATAAACACAGTTAGTGCTTATCAATGATGAGCAAAACATTTTTTTTTTTTTTTTTTTTTTTTTTTATATTTTTTTGGGCTTTTTTATGCCTTTATAGATAGTACAGTTGAGACAGACAGGAAATGGGGAGGCAGAGAGAGGGGGAATGACATGCAGCAAATGGCGCCCGATGCGGGACTCGAACCGGGGCCAACCGCAGCGAGGACTGTGCCTCTATACATGGGGCGCCCGCTCTAACCACTACGCCACGCGACGCCCCTGAGCAAAACATTTTTAACTGTGTTTATAAACTACATACTAATGAGTATTCATGTGTTATCATTAATATATTTAATGCTTAACTAATGCTTAATGGTGTGTACTTGTTATAAGGAGTTGCTCACAGTTTTTAAAAAAAGATATATAAAAATAGATAAATATCAATCGATTAGTTGATTAAAAGGTCTGGCCTCAGCTTTTCAGACAAAACTTACATTTTCTCATTGTAAATTCCTCTAGACAAGCCAATTTCAACAATATTAATCACTTTGGCCTCCAGGAATTCGGCTTAACATTTTATCTTTTGATTTATTCATTGAGAAAATAAAAGAAATCGACAGTTTGATGAGCAAACCAATCAACAGATGGAGCCCTGATTCATAAATCCTGTTATTATAGAATAAATAAAGCCTCACAAAACACAAACAAACCTTGTTATCAGTTAAAAAGCAGTGAGTTACAGTTTCATTCATTCAGTCTTTCATTCATTGACTGATCACCAGTGTTAGTTCAGTGTCGGCTCATCATTAACTGGAGAGCGATGAGGAAAGATTGCACTTGATTTTGTTTGATTCATCTAAAAAAAAACGCAGCCGTAGTTAAAAATAAACCTCCTCAACCGGCGGTTTAAAGTTTAACAGCTTTGCTCAAACTGGTTTTGGTTCAAAGCGAAAACAAAACCGAGGTTTAAACTTGATCCCTCTGGTTTAAAAACAACAGGATTTCAACTTAAAAACCAGGATTTAATCACACATTGATCCGATTCCGAGAGGCGTTCGTTCGCTGTCTCACCTGTTGTCGGTGGCGTGCCAGGGTAGTGTGTACGGGCCGGGGTGGAGCTGCATGGCAGACGGAGGCGGGGGAGGGGGGAGAGGAGGGGAGTCGGCGGAGGGGAGGCAGGATGATGGAGGAGGAGGAGGAGGAGGAGATGGCGGCGGGGGGAGGGGCAGCTCCGACAGCTTCGCCAGGTGCCAGGAGTGAGGCCTGATGAGAGGAACGTTGCGCCTGCGGAGACAGAGAGAAAAAGAAATGAAGTTTTGGTTAAGAATCGACGGCAGCACAGACAGGACCTCATGTCTTGCCTAAAGTTAGAAAAAATACGCTGCTCTATTTGTAAATCAGAACAAAAGTTTTTTAGGATATGGGCACCGCTTCTCGCTTATTTTCAAAGACCTGATGTTATAATTGAACCGTGATACTCCCAACACTGCCCTTGATATTCCAGCACTAAGACCCACAGACCAGGCTCCCAAAATGGAACGACTGTACCTTTATAGCAGTTGTCCTACTGTGATTTCCTATTGTGTATATACCACTTAAAGGGACAACGAGGAGTTTTGGAAAAGCGAAGCGTTTTCACACTACATTTATGAGCCTCCACGCACCGTGAAATTCTTTGACCGGCACAAGACAGACTCATGTTTTCATTCATCAAGAATTAAAGTCAGAGGTTCGACGACGATCACATACCGTCGTAGTTCCGACCATAAACGGTGATTCGGCGGCGTTATTCTCATAACTCGCCACGAAACCGAAAGTAAGGAAATGCTGGTCGGCTCGACCAGCATTTCCGCCACCACTAATAATAACTAAATAACGATAGAGACAAAACGATATATTTATCGAAAATGGGCCCATTAACAAGTGTGGGTAGCGGAGATTCATCCACATTAACGTGAGACTTTTTTATAACCAAATAGAAACTCCTCGTTGTCCCTTTAATTGTTTCATTCATACGTGTATTATTTGCATTCTTTTACACATATACTTGTGTCTATGTTTACTTTATTTTATTTTTGTTTGTTTGTTTGGTTCTTGGTTTTGTTTTTCTTTGAGTGGAGGGGTGGGGTGGGTTTGCAATACTGTGACTACCTCTAAAGACTACCCTGTACACTTCTCAATACCTGCGTAAAAATCAATAAAAAGAATTTGAAAAGAAAAGAATCGACGGCAGCGACGACGAACCAACGTGGACACACACACACGGTCTTTTTATACACATTTGGGTTGTGAAAGACTCACAACTCGGCCTTAAAATGTATTTTGGTGGTTGTTTTCCCACTGGAACATAAACTTCCTTTGTTGCTGTAGCTCATAAAAAAATATGTTTTTTACCATATAGGCTGAAAGAGACTCTAAAAACCTTTCATTTCCTACGGCGTCCGCGCCACCACAGCTCATTTCAAGAGTCTGTAACTTGATCACCTGCTATTTATTGCACATGTTTATCAAAAGTCACATCGCAAAAAGGCTGATTTAGGTGAAATCTCGGTTACTGTGAACTTTCCCATGGTCACACAACAAGGCAACATGGCTAAATAAGGCCCGTCGTCCTTTTCCCATACCGACTAAATGCCATTTCCTTTTTATACATTCAGCTTTTCCATTTTGCAGCCCACTCGCGTACGTCTGCTGGGTCCTTTTGACCTCAGCTCAGAGCAGAGCATCTAGTCTTTTTTATGATGATTTACCCAGGCGAGATGGGTTTAAGACGAAGTCCTTACTCTCAAAAACAAACCCACAGTTGTAAGAGTCCTGGCACATCGGAGCCCCAACATTAAACTGCACCTTGCCAACCCAAATTTTGTGGAAACAGCTTCTTACAAAGTTGTTTGGGCTTCCATTGGCCTGCCATTAAAAACTCATCAAACATGTACAGTGTGTTCTCCAGTCTGATCCGGAGCCAGACATTCCAGCGTATCCCAAGATATTCACTAATTCCCTTATACAGACTTCCGACACCATATGTCGGCCAGATTCAACTCGGCCCCCCTGCAGACGGCCAGCGCGAGACAGAAAGAGAAACAAGACGAAAAGGGAAAACAGCTAGAAAACAAGAGATAGAAAAGAGAGACGGAGAGAGAGAGAAAGAACGGCCAGATATAAATTCAATATTCCTGGAGGCTGAATGGACGTCTATGTAGGGTAATCATATCTGTCAGACAAGCGGCTGGGAGCTCGGCTTCTGGATGGAAATAACCTCACACAGAGGATAAAAACTACCAGAGGCTTCAACTTGAGGGATTCAACTCACAAACATGAGAAGTGTTTTGAATCTGGCTGCTGCTGCTCTGAGACTCAACTCTGTAAAAACCCAGAGTGTAAGAACCCAGGTACTTTTCAAATCCACTTGGTAAAACCCCAGATCAGCAACAAGACAAAAGAAACTGTGTCATCATGACACTGCAATGCCAGAAATTTCAACATACTATCACCAGGCCTGTGCACTGAAGAGTCGTAACAAAAACACCGTCAACGAAGCTTTATGGGAAAATGTTACAGGAATTTAGAGACGGCCTGTTACTTGACTTTGAACTGACTTGACAATTGACTTGGACGAACTTCGAGTCTTGGACCTGTCTAGATGAGACTAATCTAGACTCAAACTTGACTTAAAGGGTCAACGAGGAGTTTTGGAAAGCGAAGTGTTTTCACACTACATTTCCCATGAGCCTCCGTGGGCACGGTGAAATTCTTGGACCGGCGCAAGACGGACGAAAGCGAAAACATTTGCCAAGAATGTTTTCATTCATCAAGAATGAAAGTCAGAGGTTGGAAGACAATCAGATGCCGTCGTAGTTCCATATATGGCGAACCGCCAGGCAGTGTCTGGGAAACCGAAACTAGGAAATGCTGGGCGAGTCGACCACTAAATAATAATATCAAAATAACCATAAAGACAAAACAATATATTTATCGAAAATGGACCCATTGACAAGTGGTGATGTAGATTCATCCACATTAATATGAGACTTTTTATAACCAAATACAAACTCCTCGGTGTCTGTTTAAGCTTCTTTTCATTTTTTTGAAACGTAATACAACTTGTTTGTGACATGAATTAGTCAAAATTACATTGAAACTTGACCTGAACTTGTTTAAAATGACTTGAGACCTGATTTTGAATCATCTTGGACCGGCCACGATTGAGCCCGATCAAGGCTTAGATGTGATTTGGACTTGTGTGAGTTCATTTGAGGATTGACGTGAACTTGTCTCAACTGCCTTTAAACCTTTAAAGACTTAAACCTGACTTATTTTTACTGACTTGAGACCTAACTTGAACTTATCTGGAGTGCTCTGGGACTTGAGAAGACTCAAACTTGACCTGGACCTTTGTCTCGATTGACCTGAAGTTTAATAACATGAACTTGTCTTTGGCTTCAGACTTTGGTCAGCTGCCTTAAGATTAAACAAGACTTTGACTTGACGGATTGAAGACTTGATGTGAAATCAGCTCTGAAACCAACATGGCAGCTGGTTGGTTGGTGGTATTATAATGAAAAGGTTCTTGGTGTCATTCCCAAACAACAACACCTCAAAGTGAGGAGGGCTCTCAAACCAAAGGGGGCAAAAAACATGTAAAACGAGACTGTTCCGGGTTTTTCAGACAAAAACATGTGGAGGTACAATTTTGGGAGAAGAATGTGGGCTCTGGCACCACGAGGGAAAGGAAAGGACCATTTCTGAGTATTATTGTTTATGATAAAGCAGGAGCAGGAGAACCATTTCCAAAATAAACACTCTCGCTTCCTGGTTGTGGCTCCTTAAGAGGGATTTCTATCTGAGCCCGCTGATTGTTCGACTCCACCGACAACGTCCTTAAATTATCCCCTGAGAAAGTTTATGTTGAGTGTGTGTGTGGGAACTATCCAAACTCAACCAGACAAAATACCATTATCGAACATATCACAAACATCAGCAGACCCCCTCGCTGCCAACAAACCCCCCCGCTCCTTCTCTTTCTCCAAATTTAGCATCCAGAGATTGATGACTGTGCAAATCAAAACAAACGATGTGACGCAGAAGTTTCAGTCGATGGAGACGGAATGCAAAGATAAGGAAGGAAGGAAAAAAAATTCATGACAAATGTGTCGTCTCACAACCCAAAGAATGTAACGTACGACGTAATGTGAGCTCTGCAGCGACGCAGCCGGGGGTAAAGGGGGGGGGCAAAGGAAAGTTCTTCCAAACCACTGAAGCCAGGGCTGGTTTTCCAAAACGCTGAGGAGGAGAAGGAGGTCGAATTGAGAAGATTTACAGGAAGAACGACCACATTTTTCTATGTGGGAACAGAAGTGTGATAATGGGACGTTGGGTTGTTGTAAATATGATACATGAAGATCATTCTTACATTATTCGGGTCATTTCTTGGTTCACACTTGTCAAATCCTGTTTTCTTGAATAGCTGAGTCAGAAGAAAAGGCTGATGGAATGAATATATCTACTGTAGCGAGTATTATTTGATCATTCTCTGGTCAAAAGCCAATCAAACAGGGTCAAATTTAGGTGTAAGTGTGAGATTTCAATCATCTAAGCCCCCAAACTTCTTGTTAAAGTAGTGCTCCAATAACTCAATCAATCAATCAATCAATCAATCAATCAATCAATACTTGTTCAAACGTGCCAACAAGTTCAAGTCCACGTTTGCCAACCAAGCGACATTAAATCTGACCCCAAGGTGTAAAAACTTGACAAATAGTTTGACCCAGAGGTTTCAAGGTGACATCTTTTGTTCAACCAACAATCCAAAAACTTTTAAATTTAAACATATACGACAAATAATCCGATTTAGTTTTAATCTGGAAGCATTTTGAGCGTTAAACACAGATTTTCGAGGCTTTTCCGACCGTTTGGAGTTGAGTTGTTTGTAGACAAACATCCAGCACTCACTTATCTCTAAGACCTGAGTCTGAGAAGAAAACATCCAAAGTGTTCAAAAGCCTTGTGAAGCCTTTGTCAGTGCTGCATTCAGGGACATGCACAGAGGCTCCATAAAGTCTGTGTCCCTTTCATTTATAGGACACAGGAAACAAACCACAGCACTGGGCTCAAACTTTCCTCTTTTTTTTTTTTTTTTTTTTTACCCCGGCCACCGACTCTACACATTTTCATCCCAACATAAACCAGATGAGTCGCCCACTCCTCCTGTTTCTGACACTGTAACCCAGTTGGCTACTGTACCTGCCCCAGCCGGCAAAGAGGAATCACATGAAGCGCATTTTTCTTCTGGAGTAGCAGTAGCCTACCTCGCTGGCGTACGCAGGAGATAACAACATGTCCTTGAAGTGGAAAACAAGATAATGAGTAAATCGACCGCTGCTGCTGCTGCTGCTGCTGCTGCTGCTGCTGCGACCGCGAACGAACCAGGAAATTCAATCAGGTGCGCAAGACACGGCGAGTTCTCTATTTATAAATACATTCTCAGGATGTTGCACAGGTTTGGGCTGGAAAACAAAAAAGCAAGCAAAGAGGACTGAGGACAGCGGTGAAGAGCTGAGATGTTATGAGTTCTCGTTCTCGGTCCGTCTATGAAAAGGATCTGGCTGGAATGTCCCAGTTAACGGTCAGAAAAGTGCCACAGCTGACTGATACCGCAAAGGTCAACGCGCATAATCTGAGTCACACACACACACACACACACAGTCAGTTTGAATACAGTAGAGAGCGAATGCCAGACGGGCAGCCAGACAAACAGATCTGGAGTCTGGGACTTAGACAGAAAGCTTTGCTTATAGCTGAGCTCTTTTAAGAACTTAAAACTTTATCTATTTTCTTTTATTTTACTTTTATCTGCTCCCGCTTTTAACTCTGTTTTTAGTGTTTTGTTTGTTTTTTATTCTGTTTTATGCTTCTTTTTTTAATGTTCTGTCTTTATGTAAAGCACATTGAGTTGCCTTGGTATGAAATGTGCTATATAAATAAAGATGCCTTGCCTTGCCTTCATAATAAGTTGAGTTTTGTTGGGAATAGAACCAAACGTCCTCTGTGATGGAGTGGGAACATGGATGTGGGAGAAGATGCAGATGGAGTTTGGGTTCGGACCTACCAGAGTCGTTCCACAGGTTGAAGCATCCACAGTCAGTCAGAGCCACGGCAGCATCACTGATTCCCACAGTTCAACGCAAAACGTCTCGCAAAAATGAATCACCGGCGCGTTAGAAATAAAATATATGAAGGAAAAACTTCTTCTCTCTTTCTCTTGTCTGTGACTCGGCAGATAAAGTGAAGTGAAGTCCGAGTCTGGGAGCTGACGTCCATCTGAAGGATCTGCAGGTTCTGACCGAGAGAGGAGAGGAGGGGAAAAACCAAACCTCCCCTCCTCTCCTCTCCTCTCCCTCCTTTTTCCTCTCTTCCTCCTCCTCCCTCGCTCACTCCTCTCGCTGGAAGACAAAACATGGCTATTCCTCCCTCCTGCACTCTGCATTTCTCTCTCTCTCTCTCTCTCTCTCTCTCTCTCTCCTCATCCCATTCTCTGGCTGCCTCTCTCGCCCCCTCCCTCCCTCGCAGGGCAGCAGCAGGATGTGTGAGTCAGTGAGAGAGGAAGTATTGTGCAGAGCAGATAAAGCGGTGGACGGCTGCTAAAATAATACCCAGAGTTCCACGCTGTTATTGTTTGACGGCGGGGGAAAAAATGCAGAGGTACTTCCTCCTTATACGAGTGTGTGTGTCACTGTGTGTGTGTGTGTGTGTGTTTAAGTGTGTGTTTGCAGAGCAAGAAAAAGAAAAATCGAAACGAGCAAAGAAAGCAGAGGAGTGGGGTTTTTTTCAACTTTGGCAAA
>NC_140924.1:11463401-11535972 GCF_045865225.1 Trachurus japonicus
ACCGGAAAACAGTCAGATATATAAATAACCAATGAGATTTGGTTCCCTGGAAGGTAAACACCTTGTGGACGCCAGAGGTCAAAGATCAGAGGACGTTGGTCAGGCTGGTTTTGAGAGCCGATAGAAAAGTGACAGTAACTCAAATTAACCGCAACATGTTGAACCTTGAAGCAGATACAGAACCACAACCCGGGCGACGCTCCTGTCAGACAACAACAGGAAACTGAGGCTTCAGTTACACAAGTACCAAAAACTGGACAATGGAAGACGGAACAACGTTGCCTGGTCTGATTAGTCTCAATGGTCGGGTCAGAATTTAAACAAGAGGAAAGCACGGATTCAGACTGGTGGTGGTGTGATGGCGTTGGTGTGATGCCCAAAGTGTGTTTCCTTGACACACTTTGGGCTCCTAGGTAGGAACTGAGCATTGGTTAAACTCCACATCCGACAGGATAACACACCAGGTCACAAACCTCAAGTCGTCTCAAAGTGGTTTCTTGTACCATACGATGAGTTCACTGGACTCAAACGACCTCCAGATTCTGGATCTCAGTCCAGTGACCTTTGGGAGATTGCAACGAAACTGAGGCTTCAGTTACACAAGAACAAAAAACTGGACAATAGAAGACGGAACAACGTTGCCTGGTCGGATTAGTCTCAATGGTCGGGTCAGAATTTGGTGTAAACAAGATGAAAGCACAGATTCATCCGGCCTGGTATGAACGGTTCGACTGTTTGGGATGTTTTCTTGACAGACTTTGGGCTCCTAGGTACAAAATGAACATTGGTTCAACCTGAGTGCTGTTGGACCGACCACCTTCTGATGCTACGGCAGGATAACACACCAAGTCACAAACCTCAAGTCGTCTCAAAGTGGTTTCTTGTATCTGACGATGAGTTCACTGGACTCAAACGACCTCCAGAGTCTCTGGATCTCAGTCCAGTGGAGCTTTGACCTTTGGGAGATCGCAACGAAACTGAGGCTTCAGTTACACAAGAACAAAAAACTGGACAATAGAAGAAGGAACAACGTTGCCTGGTCTGATTAGGCCTGGTATGAACGGTTCGACTGTGTTGGGGATGTTTTCTTGACACACTTTTGGCTCTTATAAGTACGAACTGAGCATCGGTAAAACTCCACATCCGACTTGAATGTTGTTGCCAACCATCTTCTAAGGCTACATCCAACAGGACAGCACACCAGGTTACATACCTCAAGTCGTCTCAAAGTGGTTTCTTGAGTTCACTGGACTTAAACGGCCTCCACAGTCTCTAGATCTCAGTCCAATGGAGCTTTGACCTTTGGGAGATCACAACGAAACTGAGGCTGAGAAGGAACAACGTTGCCTGGTCTGATTAGTCTGAATGGTCGGGTCAGTATTTGGTGTTAACAAGATGAAAGCAACAATTCACATTGGTGTTGGTGTGATGGCGTTGAGGATGTTTTCTTGGCACACTTTGGGCTCCTAAGTACGAACTGAGCATTGGTTACACTCCAGTGTGTTGTTGCTGACGACACTGGACCATCTTCTGATGCTACATCAACACAAACGACCTCCACAGTCTCTAGACATCAGTCCAATGGAGCTCTGACCTTTGAGAAATCACAACATCAATGCTGTGCAGAAGCTGTGAGATGTTCTCATGTCAATCTGGACCAGAACCACTGAGGAACGTTTCCAGCACCTTGTTGAATCTATGTCACAAAGACTATCGATATATATTCTGAAGGTAAAAGTGGGTCCAACCCGGTACCAGCAAGGTGTACCGGTGAGTTCTTTGACCAAGACCAAGGTCAAGGTCTTGGTCTTGACTCGGTCTCGATCCCCTAAACGTCTTGGTCTTGGTCTGCTCTGGCCATGGTCTGGACTCGGTCTTGGGTTAGGTGGTCTTGACTACAACACTACCGGTGCGTAGTGTTGGGCGAGCTTGACATTCTCAGATCGTCCTAATCGCCCTGCCAGGAGATTGTCGATAAACTATAGGATCGCCAATCGGCACAAGCCTACCGGTGAGTATATTTTCTATGGAGGTGGTGGGGACCAAAACAGAGCTAGAAGAGACTGAGTTTCAAGGGTCGACCCCCAGTAGAGCTAAACACGAGGGGAGGTTTCAGGGCATCTGAGTCAGAAACCCAGATGTAATGCTTGGAAATCAGCTGGTTACAGCCAGAGGCCTTAAGCTGATGAAGCACAGCCGGTAAACACCCTGAGACCAGCCACAGTCGGAGGGCAAACCAGGACAAATCCTTTGGGGGGTCGCTACACTGGTCGTAAAGTCCGTACAGTTTCCCGTCGCCTCTTACGTAAATCGACTTCTCTCCCCCCCCACGCGCCTCTAACTAACGAACCGCCGATCTCGTTAACTCCTGTCTCTCGGCCTCGGGGCGTCCTCCACTGCCCCCTGTTTGAGCTCCTCCTGTTGCTTTAATGGGTAACAGCAGCAGAGTCACCCACTGACCGAAACGCAAAAACACACATTTATCCATAACTCAAACCGTTAGCAGTCACGGCTCTAATCAGACCCAGGTTGGTGTATGGATGTGTGTTTATGTGTGTGTGTGTGTGTGTGTTTGAGGAAGAGGTCTAGAGGAATGCGAGGAATGCCTATTGTTCAGCTTGGGAAGCAGTGATGGGGGGCAGACTATTGTGTTTCATGGTTCTTGGCACCACAGACTTCAGTCTTGCCCCGGTCTCCAGAGACCCTGTGGTACGAAAAATCCAAACAACGGGATGTGTGCGTGTCTGTGTTTGTCCGTGTGCACATTTCACCCATCCATCTGTCTGCGGTCAAATGCCAAACAACCAGATAAATGTGTGTGTACGTCGTGTGCGCCCCGAGGCCGCAGACCTCCCGACAGTCTGAGAGAAAGCATCCACGAAAAGAACAAGAGAAACAGAAAACAGAGCGAGAAGAGACAGGGGGAAGAGCCGGACGGACGAGCTCTTCCAGGAAAAAGATGAAAACAAATGTTTCAAATGAGCAAGAACAAACAAACTGTGAAATTGAGCAGCGCTGCCGGGATGAAGACGAGTGTGGATGTAAAACAGTAGTCAGGTCTAGAAAAAGCCACAACTTTGACAGGTTTGATGCTTTCTTTGATTTCTGCAAAAAATAAAGTGCTGCTTTTTTATTATATTTTCAATCAATTGAATCAACTGATCAAGCTCAAGTTCCATTCAAGAAACCCCATGCAAATAAATAAACTACAACTTTTCGCTTCAATGGGAACAACAACAACAACAAGACTCAGCAGGTTCATACACTTTAAGTGTCCCCTGGAAACACTTCCTGTTTACTTCTTTAAGTTGCAGTGCATTGAGCCCTCAGGGCCACCGTACGAAGTTCAAAACCTAATGATTTACTGCTTTTTTTCTGACTTTGAGAAATCTACAAATGTTTTTTCATTTATCAAAAGACACCACAGGAACTTGTGTCACAATGATGATTTAAACCAATAACCATCTGATCATTATGAACAGGTTCAGGTACAAACCAGTGACGTAGGAGATGTGACAAGTTGTGGCAACCTGAATTTATCTTTAACTGCCACATGAATAACTGTTTAATTGACATTAATTACATACTAATCAATGCATCAATGAAAAAGATGCTTTATAAATGATGAATTACTGATTAATAGTGCATTGCGTCACCCGTAAAACATCTATTTTGGACATTTTGTTCATTTATGTCCTAGTTTTGTGTTGTTTATCTTCAACACGTCTGAGTGTTATTTTGTCTGCATTCTTATAAATAAAGAAAAACCATCACCACAAACCCCAGCTTCTTTTTCTTTTTTCTGTCTCACCCACTTTCCCTGCTTCCACTCTTTCATCTCTCTGTTCGGCCTTTGGCAAAAAAAATAAATGTTTGGTTAATGTGTAACTCAGATGAAAGCGTGAGCCGAGATGAAAGAGCTTTGTCATAAAGTCCTGTTTACGCTGTCAAAACATCAGACGTGACATCAGCCTCTCCTGTAATTAGCTTTTTTAATTTCCTCACGTTTACCTCGCTCCCGACTCGCCACCGTGAGCGTACGCCAGCCACGGCGCTGCCACGTAACTCCAACCTCCACCTGGATCCGTCTGTGGGAGACTTCCTGCTCCGCTGCCCTCTAATCTATTCTTCTCTCAGCTTCTGTTTTGATTTTTGCTCCTGAATTTGAGATTCTCACCGTTTGTAGAAAGCAACGAGAAAAGATTTGCATCATGAAACTAAAACAAGCGTAGCAGCGGGGTTTTTTTTCTCAGTGAGCTGATAATCTTGATTGAACAGGATAAAACCGCACTGATTTGAATGAGCCGAGTTTCTGGCACAAAAACATCAGAGTCCCAGAGACTGAGACTAAAACCCAGCACCTGGACCCACCTGGTTCTGATTAAAACTTGGAAACCCAACACTTTGTCTTTGCTGTTTTCCTTCCCACTGGATTTAAGGTTGGTTTTTTTTTACCTGCAGCAGGTGCAAGACACACAACCGAACACAAACTGAAACCTCATTTATAATTTCAGCATTCGATTCTGTGGGGATTTATTCAAATGAATCCAGTGTCTTAAAGCTGTGTTAGAAAACCTGATGTATAGATTTATGTGTAGACTTGATGCCACAAAGAACAAACTCATTTTAAGTTGGTCATGTTCAGATATCAAACATTAGTACCGAGGCCTCTTTTTTAAAATCCTTTTAGTAGTTTTTAATTTATGAATGTTAAGTTTTAGCCTTCATCGTCTTTTATCATATCTATTGTGTTGTCTGTTTCTGTAATGTGTGTACCACCTGAGTTTGTAATAAAGTTTAACCTAACATAACATAACTTTGGTTGATTCATCTCAAAAATGCCGTAAAAGTTAAACCTCCTCACCTGGTGGTTTAAAAGTTTAATAGGAGAGTTTAGACTTAAAAGCTTTGGTACAACAGAATTTGTTTTAATCTTTATGTAAATGTTTAAATTTGATCTTTATTAATTTTTTGCGACCAAATTTCAGCTTCTAAAACCCTGTTGGTCCAGACAAGCCTGGATGTAGTGAACTGACGCCACCTCACAGGGCTTCTGGGTATTGAAGTTCTTCCTCTGTGATTCAGAGCTGTTTGCACATGATGTGTCAAAGTTAATGAACAAATAAACCATAAATGTTTCTCTTTCTCTTTCATTGAAGGCGTTTATTATATCATATTTTTTTTATTGTCATTATTATAAGCACATTCACATACTGCACACCTGCATCTGAGGAGCTGCTTCCTGCTCTGTCAGCAGCAGTAAATATAAATGCGTTTGGTCTTTGTTTCTCTTCCCATTAAAGCTGATTCTTCTCACACAAACACACACACACACACACATTTTTGCCAACACATTAAGTCCGAGCTGGACAGGAAGTAGGGAGGGGAAACTTTGGGAAGAACAGGAAATGATGCAAAAGTCGAAGAATTTCCTCCCGCCTCATCCATGGCTGCCCACCGACACACACACACACATACAAACACACACACACACACACACACAGTACAGTTAGATCTAACAAAAGGTCTGTGAAAACAGGAAGTAGTATAGCAGGAACATTTCCAGGTCGAGCCGACAAAACATCCCCCCACGTTTTTTCCCTTCCAGAAATATGTAGGAGAAAGAAAAAAATCGCCAGTGACCGACAAACATCACAGAGACATGTAAAGAGACTAAAATACTCAACAACGGGCACAGACCAAACCTGAGAGGTCACACGGCCGGCGAACATCAAAGGGGAAACTCCTCTGATCACAGGTTATAGAAGCTAAGAAAGTATATTTTTGTTTTACGGTTGTGGAAAAAGAAAAGTGTGAATGAGTTCCCATTGAGTATTTATAAAACATACAACAACAGAGCAGAGTATTTTGAAATATATAACAGTCCAGGTCAACACAACTGCAAACTACGACTTTATTAATAAACCAAATTGTTAATTATTGATTTATTATGAATAAATCAGGTATATTAACACTTCTTTCACCAAAATTGTTGTGTATTTTTGAATTATTCACCTTGGAAACATCAGAGTTCCCGTACTTAACCCTTAAATGGGCAATGTGCACCAGAAGATACACACTGGAAGGTAATTACTTAGTAATCATACTTGTTTTCAATAAAACATCAATATTAACTCTTAAAACGAATAAGGACTATAGTCTTGAATATTATGATTAAGATTTTTTTTTTAACTAAGTTTGTTGTGTTATTTAGAAACCTCAGAAATGTATTTAT
Organism: Trachurus japonicus; assembly: GCF_045865225.1. Taxonomy (NCBI): domain Eukaryota; kingdom Metazoa; phylum Chordata; class Actinopteri; order Carangiformes; family Carangidae; genus Trachurus; species Trachurus japonicus. Next base: position 11,469,637 of record NC_140924.1, read on the forward strand.
CCACCGAGATACGTTGAAAGGAGAAAGGTTGAAATGTGTATTATTCAAAATATTGTATAAAATTGGAAGGAATGTAAATATTGATTACAAAAACATATATTATCATGCAAAGTTATGTACATGTACAGTTATACTTGCTATAACACTGTTTTGCATTGACGTTCAGATTGTAATTGCCCTTATAGCAGAAAGAAGAAGACAATGTGCTCCCATTTTTGACAAAAGAAAGCGGTGGTTGCGCCTAGATGGACAAAAATCTCCTAAAAACAAAATCCCACATACAATTATTAATTATTACAGTAATTTTAGAGTTTCAATCACATCACAGCCGAGGTTTAGTTTCAATAAAAACTCAATGACGCAGCTGAATCCGACCAACATTAATCACCTCTTGGCTTCATCACTGTTATATAATATCCATTCAACATTTTTGGTGGTTTTGACCAAACAAGTTATTTAAAGACTTCAAGACTTTTTCCCACCTACTATAAACAAAACAATCGTCCAGTTGAGAAAAAAGTGTCGTCATAAATCGAGTCGGATTTAAAAAAAAAAGTGGGGGGTTTTGGTTGTGCAATATATTTTTGTTCTTTAACCACCAAAGAACACCACAAAAATCCGACCCCGTCACTACTATTTACCAACAGTGAGTGAAGAATCAGCTGAGCTCAGTGCTTCCTTCACTCATTATTATGTTTTTGTTTACAATACGACTGCATTCTTCAGGAGAAAAACACAACACCAGTTCACAGCAGTGTGTGGGACCTCCTCGCCGTCGGTTGGCTCGTTAAAACGCCTGTAAAGCGTCACTACTGAAATAAAAAAAATAAAACAACCAAAATGGACCCAAACACTCTTGCACTCGTATCCCTTCACCGCTGGACTGCCGGGGCCGGCCAGTAAATTCCTGTGGTTCGCCAAATTTAGCCTGAAGGGCTTGAGCTTCTTTCAGCAGCTACAGGACAAACTCAGTCTATTTTATTTATAAAAGAATGAACAAAGGTGTGAGAAAAAAAGCAGCGGAGTTAATGTGAGTCGATTAAAATCAATTAATTAAAGTGAGGAGCTCCTCTTCTCCGTTTTATTTTTAAAGGTTTAATCCATGAGAAGAGACGTTTTCCATCTCATCTCTCGGCTTCTCTCTGGAGCTCCAGAAACAACAGGTCTGTGTCGGCCAATCAGAAGAGAGGAGGCTCTGAGCCCGTCTTCTGATTGGCTGACTGTTTTCTTGAGTGATCCAATAAAAATATAGAGCAGATTTCAAAATAAAACACTCAGAGAAACCAAATCCTGGATGTTTAGGTCCAGGTGGTGGGCGGGGCTTTGGGTGACTGCTTTGTTGTGACATCACAAAGTGACAGGAAGTCCCGACGGCTGGTTTTAAGGCTCAGTTTCTGAATACAGGCTGTGTGCATTTCTCTGTGGACTGAGGCTTTGATACTTTCACAGTATTAATATAGAACCTAGAGCTGCTTTATAATCACACTACACATGGACGTCTACCTTTATACTGTATGGAGCTTTAATACAAACATCTACCTTTATACTGTATGGAGCGTTAATACAAACATCTACCTTTATTTTGAAGGAGCGTTAATACAAACATCTACCTTTACACTGTATGTGGGACCTTTAACATATTTCTAGGAGTGTAAAAACATGTGTAATGTTACACAGCCTCTTTATTTGTGTAATGGAAACCTTTCAAATACAATACGCCCTTTTATAAATCCACTCTAAGCTTCCATATCAAAGCTTTCCCAGGCAGAGTTGGACAAAAACACCATTTTCCAAATCTCAACTAAAGTTGAACAAATCATCAACTCTCCTCGCCAACTCCACGTTTCCTTCCTTTTGCGTTTACATCATGTAATTAAATCCAATATGTACATTTTTCCTTGCCTGCTACCTCAGTAAAAAAAAAAAGGCCATTTATTCACAAAATGCTCCCACAGTGAAACTCTGTAGTGGGGAACCCCAGTGAGTAATTTCCTGCTGTTTCCAAGCCCGTGTGTGTTGGGTATAAAGAAATCCATGTCGCTACTCTCCACCTCAGTTTTTAGGTTAAGTGAGTTTTAATTGAGCTTAGAATAACAGAGAAGGCATCGAGGGAAATTTCTCACACTGTCTAAAACACACACACACACACACACATACGTATATAAATATATATATATAAAAACATACAAGGCGGAGTCGCTAAAGTTGGCAGCCATGTTGACAACTGTTTGGAAAGACGCCATCCTGGAAAACCAGAGGGAGGGAACCCGACGAGGAGTGAGAGAGTTATTGTTACATATTTATACGCACACATATAAAATTTATCGCACAATATAATCGGCCGACAGAGCCAGAGAACTGCAGGTTTTATCTCCAGACGCCTTCAGGAAAAAAAAAAAGAAAAATGAAGAAGACGGATGTTAAATTGTTGCACGGTGAAAAACTAATCCTCTCTGACTCATATTTCAGATGCATAAAAAAAACTGCAAGTTAATCACTGCATCGTGTGTAATGTCTGCAGATCCACCAGGGGGAGCTGTTTGGCAACCAGCGCCACCTACAGGCAGAGAAGCTGCACTTTTAGAAAATGCTAATGTCTCCCCCTAGAGGCAAAGGAAGGAAGTGCTGCAAAGCTTCACTTTATAGAGACATGAAGAGTCGCTATATGGAGGCAGATCAGTGTCAAAATGAATAGGAATATATATATATGAATGAATAAAGGATTTGCAAATCAATTTCTATTATTATTATTATACTTTTTGATACCCACCAAAAAAATTTGTTGTTCTACATAAAATAAAGTTTGATTGATCAACGTAAGAGGAATTCACATAGGCTTATGTGTTACTGTGTTTAACAGTTTTAACTATTAAAAGGGTTTTCATGGGAGTTTTTTCTAAGTCGATGTGAGGGTCTAAAGGCAGAGGATGTTATTAGGATGCTGTGTAAAGCCCTTTGAGACAAACTGTTAATGTACAATAAAATTGCTTTGCCTTGCCTTGCCAAATGTTTTTAATTTATAACGTTGAAATTCACTAATACATAAGAATTTTCCGTTTTCATTAAAAAAATAATAATGTAAGTGGTGACATTTATATACAAGCTGTTGAATCTGCATTCATAAATTTTCCATTAACATAAAAAATATATATAGTTGTATGTGCATTCGAAATTGTATTAATTTTCACGTTAAATATTTTTCCTGTACATTAAAAATATTTTTTGGGAGACACATATCAGTAAAAAGGATTTGTGATTTGCGATGTTTATTTTGACACTGATCTGACTCCATAGCTCTGAGCTCTGATGAGCTCAGCTGCTCCGAAGAGGCTGAAGCCAAGAAAACGCTGAAAATCTTTGTACAGCTAAAAAACTTTATCACACACCCCAGATTGTGACTTTCCTACTAATGACCCACTGAGCCAGAAAAAGGAAAACGGGGACGTCCACTCAACACACACACACACACACACACACACTCACAGACACACACACCAACGTCCCCGTGTGTTGTTAAAGGAGGTGGTAACGAGCTCTGGCTCCTGACTAAGGGCCTTTTCCACTGTTAAAACTACACAAGCACGGCCAAGTGTGCAAATGTGAGCATTTCATCATCCCCGAGTGTGTGTGTGTGTGTGTGCGTGCGTGTGTGCGTGTTGTCTGGCAGCAGCGTAGCTAGGACGCCACCTTCCAGGGTTTTTTTTTGTTTTTTAAAGCGAGGCTGGCGAGCGCCGTGACGTTACTGGACCACAGTCGGAGGTCAAAGGGCGTCAGAGTCAGACGCCCAGCACCGGAGTAACGGAGATCTGCGATTAGTGTCACACACTTGTCAAACACAGTGAGTTTAATCCACATGTAGGGAGGCTAAAACACAAAGAGCGGCTCTGTTGTCGGCTCTGAGGTCACATAAATAACACACAGATCGCTCCAGATGAAGAGAAACTTTCCAAGTGTCCTGATCCCAGCTGGTCTCAGACACTTTTCTCTGGGTTTGTGACTTCTGCTTGAACTTGAACGAGTCAACTCGGACTTTTTCCTCTGGATTTGAAGCCTTTTTAATAGATAATGTACAAATACACTGATTAATCCAGAGAGTAAGTATCAGAAAAAGGCTGGACTAAACCAACAAGGAATCTAAGATTAGTTCTAATCCAGGTTTAGTTAATCTAGGTTTAAAATGACATAATCCAGACGGTCTCTGTTGTATCATTTCAAATTAAACGTAGTTTTGAGTTAAATTTCTGTTTAATTAGTTGCCTACGTATCAGAATTGCCATTAAGTAAATAAGTATGGATAAAAATAATCTGATTTCAGGGCCTTGTAATTACAATAATGCAAAACATTGTCACATTGTTTTGTTAGCTGTTTCGTCAACAGGGTCAACTTGGACTTTTCCCTCAGGATTTGAACCTTTTTAATAGACAATGTATGACACATTGATTAATCCAGAGAGTAAGTATCAGAGAAAGACTGGATTAAACCTACAAGGTTTAATTTAATTGGAGGTTAACTCTAATCCAGGTTCAAAATGACAAAATCCAGGTTTAAAACTAAAACTGGCTCTGTTGTACCATTTCAAATTAGACGTAGTTTGAATTCAATTTGGTTTACATATCAAAATTGACATTAAGTAAATAAATACAGATGAAAATAAATCTGATTTTAGGGCCTTGTAATTATAATAGAGCGGTTTTTGGTTTTTCTGATGCAAAACATTGTCACATTGTTGCTAGCCAGCCAAAAAAATGAAGAAAGCTTAGCAACAGGCCACTCATGATGAGCCGTCATGTTTAACAGTCAGCCCACAACAGTTTCCCGTATAAACCATTATCTTGACAAAACAAAACAAATCATCTGCATCATAAAACTTTGTCTGTTTCTCAGTTTTTGTCTCTTTAGTCAATTCTCTCTTTCTCTTTTCTTTTCTTTGGTCAAATGGGCTTTATGCACAGCTCCACTACTTCCTGAACTTAATGCTGCTCCTTTATTTCCTGTCTTACATTATTGGACAAACTGATTAATCCAGGTGTGTCTGACCAGGTGTGTCTGACCATTGTTGTGAGGTCAGACACACCTGGATTAATCAGTTGGTCCAATAAATAAAGGAGCTGGTTTATTTCAGGAAGTAGTGGAGCTGTGCATAAAGCCCATTGTCTAAAAAAAAAAAATGCAGCCGTGAAAGTTAAACCAGTTTGGTGCAGAACAGAATTTCAACTTAAACCAGGATTTAATCTGGTTTTAACACTTATTAACCTTGTTGGTGTAATCCAGGTTTATTCAGTCTTGTCTTAGAAAACCTTCGGGACACAGAGAGAGGACAGACCAACAACTGAGGACACCGTCAAACAACATGAACCAGACTTCAAGGTAAAAAAAACAACAAAAAGTCAAAAAACTCAGAGTAAATGATTCAGATCCATCCCAAAAATGTTTTTTTCAGGGTCTTTCCTCAGCCCGACTCGTGTTTCACCCTCCAGACGAGTTCAATGCAAATCAGTTCAGAGCTTTGTGTCTGATCCTGCAGACAAATAAACAAACAAACCAATGACACACACACTGACACACACACACACACACAAGTGTTGGGAAAGTCCCCTCACACTCAGTACATACCAGACACACAGAGTGGATTTGAGTGGGTGGGATTCTCATGACCAGTAGCGTTGACGAAACAACCTGTGTGTGTTTGTTTGTTGGAGTGTGTGAACAGGAATTCACGCTGTACATTACTCATGTGTGTGTGTGTTAATGTGTTAATGTGTGTGTGTGTGTGTGTCTGACAGCGTTAGACAGGGGTCCGCCGCCGGCTGCTGTTGCCGCTGACGACACGGGAGCAGAGAGACGAGGAGGAGCAGCGACTGTTGGACGACCGGTCTGCTTTCAGAGCCAGAACCAGAACGAGCCGCTGCCAAACAGCTGTGAGCAGCTGTCGGACGACGACGACGACACACTACACACACACTTACAACACAAACACACACACTGGTTTTAACACAACGCTACTGTGAGAGAGAGGCTGAAGTTTTTTCTCTGAGTCTGAACAATTAAACAGCGTGTAGTAAACGTTCTCATCTCCCTGCTGCTGCGTTTCCTCTCACGTCCACCGAGCGGCGAAAACACAACACACAGGGGAGAGGAGGAGGGGGAGTGGGAATCAAAGATACACATCATAAGTAAAACATCCTAAATTCTCATGGCATGGTATTCTCATGGAGTTTGTTACTACAACATGATGAGTGTGGTGGAAACAGCAGTGCAGACTCATAAACAATAAATACCACAGATATGAGAAAACACCCAGAGAAAGAATTATTAATACTGTATATGGACAGACAGGGTGTGAAGTGTCGGCTTCATTTTCAACCTTAAATCAGTTCATACAACTTTAAATCCAGCTGTTATTCTCAGTATGTCAATTATCTAAACTAACGATGCAGAGATGACAGTGAAATTCTGGTCCGATACCGATACTGATGTCTAAAATAACATTTTTATCTTTTTTCTCTGTTGTTTAATCCTCTATTGTGCAAAAGAAACAAAGAAATATTCATTACTACCACAAAAACGAAATTTTCGCTCACTTGACTTTCACAAATTAAACATCAGCCGATACCGATGTTCAGCCAGTGCATCGCTGCATCCCTGATCCAAACAGACTGTGTGTTATGTTTATTTAACAAGGCTGAATATTCCTCTGGCTTTTCACACTCACATTCATTTTATACTTTATATTTCTGCTCTTCTCCAAATGTAATGACACTATATTTCCTTTACCTGCACAAGTTGCACATTTAGCTACAATCCAGCCACCAGTTCATCTCTGTGTTGACCTGTAGTTAATGATATCATATAATACACATACAGTGCTGTGTGAAAAGGTACTGTATTTGCCCCCTTCCTGATGTCTAACTTTTTTGCATATTTGTCACACTTAACACTTAATCATCAAACTAAATTTTAACATTATACAAAGATAACCCACGATAAGATTTTTAATTTATTAAGGGAATAAAGCTATCCAAACCTACCGGGCCCTATGTGAAAAAGTATTTGTCCCTCTTAAATGTTAAATCATGAACTAGCTGTGATGAACCTACATTTTTTCTGCAAAGCTGCGCTCAATGTCACGGGCAATTCAAAAAAAGATTTAAAAACAAACTCATTCTCAACATCTATCAGTCAGGAAAGTGTTACAAAGCCGTTTCTAAAGCTTTGGGGCTCCAGCGAACCACAGTGAGAGCCTCTATTGGTTTAAAAGTGTGACAAATACGCAAAAAATTATGGAAGATGGTGGAAAACTGACATTAATTGACAGATTTATTACATACTTTAAAATAAAAAAAAACTTCTTATTCACTTATTACCAACACACACACACACACGGACGTCCACCCCTCTGAGCTCATCGTCTTTATCTGCTTCCTCTCTGACACCCTGCAGGTCAGAGGTCACATCCTCTGCTGAAACAATGTTATAAGAGTTCACGTGTGTGTGTGTGTGTGTGTGTGTGTGCGTGTGAGCCGATTCCCGACAGCTCCGCCCTCACCTTCCTTCCCCTGTTGCCATAGCGACAAACACACAAGATGACAGAGAGAGACAGAGAGACGCTCGACTGTTCAGGTGTTTTCTGTGTTTTGTGTTGTTTTGTGTTGTGTCGTGTCGTGTCGTTACCTGCGCACTGTGAGCTTCAGCGTGCGGTACGAGCCCTTGATGAGGATGAGCGCCTCCTGTCTGCTGCCGTAGAGGGCGGAGCCGTTTATGTTAATGAGCTCGTCGCCGACCTTCAGCTTCTTGCAGTGGGCGGCCTTCCCTCCGTCCTCGATCTGCAGACACACACCACAACACAAACACGTTCACATCACAGGAACAGAAATAAACCTTAAGAAGAACCAAAACCCTCTTTTTCTTTAAAACCCTTTTTTTTTTTTTCTCGGTTGTTGTTGTTATTTGGGAGACATTTTTTTCTTTAACTGTCTCGGTCCCCGTGGCAACAGGAGGAGCCTGAAGCATCTACCAAAACAGGCCCCGGACCAAAACATCCCACACAGACAGAGACCCGACACATTCCTCCGAGTGTTCGCCACAGAGGCCGAGTTGTTGTCGAAGCATCGCTGGGATGTTTCAGCTCCAGTTTGAGTTTTTCAGGCTGCAGAAGGGACGAGACAGTGACCGGTGAGACGGTCGAGGTCGGTCGTAAATCACATCGGGATCAAAGAAAGAAAGAAAGAAAGAAAGAAAGAAAGAAAGAAAGAGGGGAACACACAGATGAAGAGTGGAGGAGAAGAAGTGGGTCAACGACAGTGTGAAACTTCACAGATACAGAGAAATACATGAAAGTGAGGTCGCGTTTTGGCAAATTAATGAATGTTAAACGTTTCCCAGAGATATGAATGATGAAGTCCATTCGAAAGTATTTGGGAATTCCCATCCAGATGTTTCAAGCAAAATCGAAACTTCACTCATGTGCGGTGAAAACTCAATGTTCCCATCAGGTTTCCTACTTTTAGTTTTAGTTTATTTATTTATTTCATTCATTTATCGAGCATAAAAACAAAAAATAAAATAAAACTCATAAAAAATAATGACAATACTGTAACTCTTGAATGAAAGGGGGCAGAAAGAAGCGAACTTATATTGTCTGCCCCTTGTTACAAAGAATGAATTCACAAATTAGATAATACCTACATCTACTTTTCTAATGACGCCAATGGATCCTCACCTCAAGCTGCTAATATTCACATGGCAGCAACTCATTTTCATTCATTTTGCAATTTCCTGAATAAATTCTATCAACATTTTTGAAAGATTCGCACAAAATTTGGATGTAAAGTTGATTTCATTAAAACAGAACTAAAAACTAATGCAATAAAAGTCTCAAACATTTGGATAAATTCATTTTCTTTTTAAGGGTTTTGGGGAAAATCAGGTTTATATTAACATTTAATAAGATTGGTGTCATTTTCAAAATAATTGATAATAATTCCTTCAATATTTTGCTATTTTAGATTTTGGTATTTGTGTCTTTGCATATTAGCTGACCTGTAGAGAGAGAAAAAAGTATTTTTAAATGAATAAATTTACAGAATGTACCCTTCAAGCTTGTTTTTTTTACAGAGGTCAAGACCTAAAATTGAAAACAGAAACTAACTTCCAGGCTCCAGCAGAAAATAATATCAATGTCTTCAAACTGGTAGGACTAAAAACGGAAAAGTTTTACCGATCAGGTCTAGTTTCGTACAGATGAAGGTGTCTCTACTTTATGAATGGAGTTGGGTTTGAGTAAAAAGTTCCTCTAAGTGTTGGATCAGATCTTTTTACAGTGACTTTTCCACCTGTATTTTAAAGCGTCGCTGTAGAGGTTCTGGTTTTTCTTACCCGCCACCTTTCATATATCAAACCCAGGTGAGTTCCACCATTAACCCCGTATAAATTCTTCAGGGGCAAATATAAAGGAACAAAATCCTGATTATATAGTGTGAAAATGGAGTGCAGACTTATCCCTCCCTTTTTCCATCCTCCATTCATTCATCTTCTCACTGCTGCTGCTGCTGCTGCAAAATAAAATCAAAGGAATGCATGTCATGGAAACACAGGTCTTATTTTACGGTTTTCGGATTTTACGGACACGCAGCGGGGAACTCTTGCCTCGCGAGCCAACTCAAACATAAATCGAGATCTTTCATATATTAACCAGCGCTCCGAGCCGGGTCCTCTCCCGGGTCTAAATGCTGTCACGAAGCCGGACTTCAAAGGTTAATATTCCTAAATCTGATCCTGCTGTATTACCGACTCCAAACATGGAAAACCCCCTCGACTGAACTCTGCAGCCTCGTCGCGTCCTTTGGTTTTGATGACGGTGGGTTTTTTGTGTTTGTTGAAGGCCAAAGCAGCTTCATGTTTGGGTTTTATTGATACTTTATAAACTCATTTGGGTGAAACAGAATCCGGGTCAGGGTTCTGAGGAATCTGACTCTGTTGAATTAGACTTGTTTAATCCGTCTTTCCCTTCTTGTTTCATCAGTGTTTTAAATCTGTGTCAACACCAATCCATCCAAAGCTTCGGTTACACCTGAAAACGCCTCGTTCCTGCTACATAATGAAGTGCTGAGCTTTACCAAAATAACAGATGAGGTCAAGACGGTCGTCATGTAGCGGGAAGACAAAACAACGTTGGGAAATCCAAGGAAAAGCAAATAAAAGTGTGAACTATAAGCTCAAACTCGTCATCTTTTCCCACTTTTGTTACACTTGGGTCAGTTTCTCTTTGAGCTGCTGTGGAGCATCAAGATCTACTGTCGACTGAGGTCTTGTGTTGGGTCTAAATCTGTGTTTCTACAACAAGAACTATCCACGGGAACCTTTTGAAGACCTATCTGAGATCTGGCTACAGGAACCAGGGTCTAGATTTAATCTACCCCCTAAAGGAAGTTCCTTGGACCGGCGGTGGTACTTTCTAAAGGTTCGGGAACTTGAAGGAAGTGCTAAGTGTTTCTGATTGGTCAGGTACTGTACTGGCTGCAACGTATCTGATCTTCCATGTTCGATTAATCAAGCAATAATCGGTTCAAGTGGGGTTTTTTTAAAGAAAAAAAGTCCAAATTCTCTGATTTCAGCTTCTTAAATGTGAGGTTTCTGGTTTCTTTGTTCCTTTATGACAATAAACTGAGTCTCTCTTTGGTTTGTGGACGAAACAAGACATTTGAGGACGTCATCTGGTGGTTTGGGAAACACTGATTGACATTTATTAACATTTTATTGACCAAACAACTCATCTATTCTAATCTATATTAAGTAATCGACAGATAAATCGATAATGAAAATAATCATTAGTTGCAGCCCTAGTATTTTTCCATCTTGGTGTCCCAGAAGAAGGCGAACAACAGGTGGACCGACAACAGGACTTCCTTTAGCGTTAATGCAGAAGATCCAAACATCCAGAGGGAACTGGAGTCGGCGACCCACAATGAAAAGGTCGACACACAACAAAACAATGAGGTTCAGCAAGCTCAACATTAACTCGACCATCAAACAGGCCCAGGACAAGTTCAAAAAATAAATCCAGGACAGGACAACAACAAGAACAAGAACAACCGGACCTCATTGTCCTGATTTGCATAATCCTTCCTGGACAACAATGGGCCACAGGAACCTTCAAGTTCCTGCAGAACTGAAGATTTCCAGGTACTTTGACTGTCCTTAAAGTACCTCAGAGGTCACTTTGAGGTTAGCCCGTCCTCAGACTACGGCTGCTGACGAGGGACAAACTCTACCCCCCATTGAGTCTTGCAGTTACTATAACCTCTCTGATGCAGATACACAAGGTTTCCACAGACCACACGCTACAGAAACAGTTTTGTTCCTGCTGCTGTTTGTCTTTTAAACAACTTGTAGTGCACTTTTTACTCTTTTTATAGAAGTTTAGCTCATTGTTTATGTATTTTAAAGTATCCACTGCTCTCTGGAGTATGCACTTTCTGATTTGAACCACAACCAGTGAGCTTGATTCTCTGCCCTGTGCTGTTTCAGTGTTTTGTCTTTTTGTTTTGTCTTCTTAAATTGGGGTTATACCCTCCTGCTGCAAAACAAATCTCCCCACGGGTATTAATAAAGTTATTTGACTTGACTTGTAGATTGTTTCTTGTAGGTTTGACCGATGTTTGTACTGACTGACCCCACTGACGGGTCACCGGGGTCCATTAGCCAATCAGAAACAAGTATCTTCTGTGGCTGCTGCATGAAACTAAATGTCCGATTTATCTCAATATGAGTCTCACACTCACCTCTGTTTAGGTTTGTGTTGTATCGTAGGCTGTGAAAATTAAGGTATTTCCACACACACATTCCTAAAATGAAACTGACACACACACACACACACTGGAGGAAAAAAGAAAAAGCCCCCGGCATGAGTTGAATGTACTTGACACAGTGTTTATGTTCATTTGTTTCTAATGAGTTTTTCATTATGAAAACAAACTGGAGGCAGAAATGACTTCGCTGGAGGAATGTTTAACACCACACACACTAACACACACACACTAACACACACACAGTGTTCCCAAACACAACATGCACGGTTAAGAAACTCAAATACACAGCGCAATAATGTGACCTCTCATTACTCTGCAATGTAATAAATGTAAGACTGCAATGAAATAAACACATAAAAACACTCTGCTAAAACTATCAATGTGCCATTGAGCTCCAGCAGTAATCTGTCATTTTCCCATGGATAAAAGAGGGAAGGAGACGAAGAGGAGGAGGAGGAGAGGAAGGGAGGAGGTGAGAAGGTGATGAAGATGAAGGGAATAACCTGAGAGGAAAAGGAGGTGAGGATGATGAAGTGCAGACGGACGGTCGGTCGGGAGGAGGATAAAAAAAAGGAAGGGAGGCAGGACGGGGAGGTGAGGAAAGGCAGAGGGGAAAATATGAGGAGGGAGGAAGGGAAGGGAAGGGAAGGGCGGGGTGACGGCATGTGATGATGAAGGGAGGAAGACGAGAAGAAAAGAAAGAAAGAGAGGGGAAGGAGGAGAGAAAAAAGGATAGATAGATAATATAAAAGAGGAAGAGACGGTAATGAATAAGAGGAGAAAAGAAACACACACACACACACACACACCTGTGGGTTTTATATACTTCACCCATCAAGCAGGTATGTGGGACATAATTAGAGAGCAGCAATAAGACAGTTTATTATGGGCAGATGTGTGTGTGTGTGTGTGTGTGTGTGTGTGTGTGTGTGTGTGTGTGTGTGTGTGTGTGTGTGTGTGTGGCTGATGAAGTCATTAACCAGAGGCTCGTTCCCTGACATCAGGAGCTGCTGCCAGTTGACATCATACGTCCAGACAGACGGAGGCTGAACTTTCCACTAAAGAAAAAGAAAAGGACCGAACCCAGCGAGCGTTTTAATTTGAAAAGCAGCAGCAGCAGCAGCGGGACGGCGACTTCCTGTTACATTAACCTTCAACTGATCCGACAGACGCTTCAGCGACCGAGGTCGTCTGTGACGCAGACAATCGTAGTTTCAGAGCGGTGAATGGTTTTACTGGTGGTAGAAAGTATCGGTTATAGAAGTGAGTGTCTGTGCTGTTGGTAAAAACTATTTTAAATGAATTAAACTAATATAAAACTGCAAGAAAAGCAACATTTGAGTTTAAAAAGTAAAAAAACTGAGTGCGTTTAAGTTCTTATCGGCCAATAAAAGCTTGTTGATAATGTAAAAGGAGAAACCTTCAGCTCCTGTTCACATCTTTACAAATGTTGAGGTGAAATTTGACATGATTTTCCATTAATGTAACAACTTATTTATTATTATTTGTAGTAATAAAATACAAATAAATTAAATTTGCCTGACACATTCTCATGTATATTATCATACATGATTGTGACACATGCACAGACACTGTAATCAGCTGGAACGTAAACGCAACGCAACATAATAAAGTAATGTAACGTTATGTATTGTAATGGAACATAACCAAGTAATGTAACATAATACTATGTTCCATAAAAAAAGTAACAACGCAACTTAACGTAATGCAACTGAACGTACAGTAATGTAATGCAACTGAATGTAATGTAACTGAACGTAATGTAATGCAACTGAACTTAATGCAACTGAACTTAAAGCAGAAGTAAGCGATATATTTGTGTTAATATAAGTCTTAAATAGTTCTATCTTCCGACAGCAATCACTTACATAGAGTGTTTGGACCGAAACACGGGTCTGTCAGTCCCTCTGCTCTGCTCTGAGCCGAGGAGAAAACTTTTCTCGTATCCTACAAGTTTTATCCAATGAGGAGAGAGAACGGCATGCAGGGCTGTGTGTGCAGCCAAGGGATGCGCCTGAATGTGGCGACGTAGGGACGAGGACCAATAGATCCATGACGAGGGCGGGGGCTGCTAACTCCATCGGCTGACAAGACGGTATGGTGCGTTCAAGGCAACTCGTAACTCGTGTTTTTCCGACCTGTGAAGTCGTACCAGTTCGATCTGGTACGAGTTCACGGGTCGGAAGTTATGAGTGGCCGTTATAGTGCACTTTCACAGGTAAAACAGGTCGGAGAAACACGAGTGGGTTGCCTGGAACGCTACAAAGTCGTAAGTTGTGACTTGAAGCTGTAATTTACGGTTTCAAAAGCCTGCCTGGAACGCAGCATTAGCCAAAACGACCGGATCGCTTACTTCTGCTTTAATGCATCTTAATGTAATGCAACTGAACGTACAGTAATGTAATGCAACTGAATGTAATGCAACTGAACGTACAGTAACGTAATGCAACTGAATGTAATGCAACTGAACGTACAGTAATGTAATGCAACTGAACATAATGTATTGCAACTGAACGTATTGCAACTGAACGTATTGCAACTGAACGTATTGCAACTGAATGTAATGCAACTGAATGTAATGCAACTGAATGTAATGCAACTGAATGTAATGCAACTGAACGTACAGTAACGTAATGCAACTGAACATAATGTATTGCAACTGAACGTATTGCAACTGAACGTAATGCAACTGAACGTATATTGCAACTGAACGTAATATAATGCAAATGAACATAATGCAACTGAATGTATTGCAACTGAACGTATTGCAACTAAACGTAATGCAACTGAACGTATTGCAACTGAACGTATTGCAACTGAACGTATTGCAACTGAACGTAATGCAACTGAACGTACTGCAACTGAACGTACAGTAATGTAATGCAACTGAACGTACAGTAATGTAATGCAACTGAACATAATGTATTGCAACTGAACAGTAATGTAATGCAATTGAACAGTAATGTATTGCAACTGAACGTATTGCAACTGAACGTATTGCAACTGAACGTAATGCAACTGAACGTATATTGCAACTGAACGTAATGTAATGCAAATGAACATAATGCAACTGAATGTAATGCAACTGAATGTATTGCAATTGAACGTAATGCAACTGAATGTATTGCAACTGAACATAATGTATTGCAACTGAATGTATTGCAACTGAACGTAATGCAACTGAACGTACTGCAACTGAACGTATTGCAACTGAACGTATTGCAACTGAACGTAATGCAACTGAACGTACTGCAACTGAACGTAATGCAACTGAACGTAATGCAACTGAATGTACTGCAACTGAACGTAATGCAACTGAACGTATTGCAACTGAACCTAATACAATGTAACATAATGTAATGCAACTGAACGTATTGCAACTGAACGTAATGTAATGCATCTTAACATAATGCAACTGAATTTAATGCATCTTAACATAATGCAACTGAATGTAATACAAAGTAACGTAATGCAACCTAACACAACATAATACAATGTGACGCACCGTAACACACAACAGAACGTGACATGACATAATATAACATAAAATAACATAACGTAACGTTGCGTCATGAGGCGCCGTCTGGATACATTTCGTATCCAAAACCAGTGACGGACAGTTCAGACGTCTGATGTGATTGAGTGTAGAAAAAACAAACTGTTCAACATCAGTTTCCTGTTTCAGAAACTGTTATTACCAGTTAACAAAATGTCAATAATGTGTGATAAACTGTAATAAACAATAAGTAATAAATAATTTTGAGCTGCTTGTAAAAGCTCAGTTTCACTTCAGTCTGACCTCGTACAGTAACGTAATGCAACTGAACATAATGTATTGCAACTGAACGTATTGCAACTGAACGTAATGCAACTGAACGTATATTGCAACTGAACGTAATATAATGCAAATGAACATAATGCAACTGAATGTATTGCAACTGAACGTATTGCAACTAAACGTAATGCAACTGAACGTATTGCAACTGAACGTATTGCAACTGAACGTATTGCAACTGAACGTAATGCAACTGAACGTACTGCAACTGAACGTACAGTAATGTAATGCAACTGAACGTACAGTAATGTAATGCAACTGAACATAATGTATTGCAACTGAACAGTAATGTAATGCAATTGAACAGTAATGTATTGCAACTGAACGTATTGCAACTGAACGTATTGCAACTGAACGTAACGCAACTGAACGTATATTGCAACTGAACGTAATGTAATGCAAATGAACATAATGCAACTGAATGTAATGCAACTGAATGTATTGCAATTGAACGTAATGCAACTGAATGTATTGCAACTGAACATAATGTATTGCAACTGAATGTATTGCAACTGAACGTAATGCAACTGAACGTACTGCAACTGAATGTAATGCAACTGAACGTATTGCAACTGAACGTAATGCAACTGAACGTACTGCAACTGAACGTACTGCAACTGAACGTAATGCAACTGAACGTACTGCAACTGAACGTACTGCAACTGAACGTATTGCAACTGAACCTAATACAATGTAACATAATGTAATGCAACTGAACGTATTGCAACTGAATGTATTGCAACTGAACGTAATGCAACTGAACGTACTGCAACTGAACGTAATGCAACTGAACGTAATGCAACTGAACGTACTGCAACTGAACGTAATGCAACTGAACGTAATGCAACTGAACGTAATGCAACTGAACGTACTGCAACTGAACGTACTGCAACTGAACGTACTGCAACTGAACGTACTGCAACTGAACGTATTGCAACTGAACCTAATACAATGTAACATAATGTAATGCAACTGAACGTATTGCAACTGAATGTATTGCAACTGAACGTATTGCAACTGAACGTAATGCAACTGAACGTACTGCAACTGAACGTACTGCAACTGAACGTATTGCAACTGAACCTAATACAATGTAACATAATGTAATGCAACTGAACGTATTGCAACTGAACGTAATGTAATGCATCTTAACATAATGCAACTGAATTTAATGCATCTTAACATAATGCAACTGAATGTAATACAAAGTAACGTAATGCAACCTAACACAACATAATACAATGTGACGCACCGTAACACACAACAGAACGTGACATGACATAATATAACATAAAATAACATAACGTAACGTTGCGTCATGAGGCGCCGTCTGGATACATTTCGTATCCAAAACCAGTGACGGACAGTTCAGACGTCTGATGTGATTGAGTGTAGAAAAAACAAACTGTTCAACATCAGTTTCCTGTTTCAGAAACTGTTATTACCAGTTAACAAAATGTCAATAATGTGTAATAAACTGTAATAAACAATAAGTAATAAATAATTTTGAGCTGCTTGTAACAGCTCAGTTTCACTTCAGTCTGACCTACATGTCTGAGAGAAACTCTGTGTGTGTGTGTGTGTGTGTGTGTGTGTGCCATGCTGCTGTGGGATGTCCAGACTGGGTGAGGTCACCCCCGGCACTCGGTAGACGGAGAAGAATACGCTCTCTGTGTGCCGCTGAAACACACACACACTAACACACACACACACACACACAGACACACACTAAGACACACACACACACACACACAGACTAAGACACACACACACACAGCATGAAGTCACCCCTTGAATCTAAAAATAAAAGGGCGTGTCCAACTCTGTTTCTGTGGCATGATGCCCGTCTTTGTGCCCGGGAATCCCCCGTGCTGCTGGTCACAGGTTGTCATCACTCAGTTATCACCTGACACACAAACAGACACACACACACACACACACACACACACTGCAAACACACACACACACGGCAAACTCCCTCGAACAACAGCCTCTTTATCAAACTCTGAAGCGATGATCATCAGCTCCAGCCTGAAGATCATTAACAGTTGGGTACAAAACGATCCTGCAATGTGTGTGTGTGCATGTGCGTGTGTGTATTTGTGTGTGTGTGTGTGTGTGTGTGTGTTAACGTGGGTTTGTGTGTGTGTATTTGTGTGTGTGTTTGTGTTAATGTGTGTATTTGTGCTGTTATGACAGAGATGATTAACATGATGAACATCTGCACTTTAACTTCAAACAGCAGGAATCCGTCAATTCACTCAACAGTACACATCTGCGTATGTGTGCGTCTGTGTGTGTGCGCATGTGCGTGTCTGTGTGTGTGTGTGTGTGTGTGTGTGTGTGTCCCTCACTGTAAGGCGGTGTCTAAACACGTGCATTTAAAGCCTCACATTAGTGAACGGTCCAGACAGAGAAAATTAGTAGCTCTCAAGCTCTGAGAAAGTCTGCAAGCAAACAAGTGTGTATGTACACAACACACACACACACACACACACACACACACACACACACACACACACACACACACACACACAGAGACACACACACTCACACAGAGATACACACACACACAAACAGAGTAAGGAGGATGCTCAATGACTCTTGACAGTGGCTCCAGTTTGGGAAAAAGTTGTGTCACGTCTTTTGACTGTGAAGATACACAAAAACTTAAATCCGCATTAACACACATGCACAGTCACACACAACACACACACATATACACACACATACACACACACACGTCTCTGGCAGGACCTGACGAGAAGGAAACAGTTTCTCATGTGTTTATACAGAGACATCCAGAGGATACAGAGGATTTACGCACTGGAATCAATGTGTCATGTGTTTGAATGATGATTTGTGCGACGACGCTGCAACACGTGACACACACACACACACACACAGAAACACACACACAGAAACACACACACTCACACACGTAGCTCTGCATCCATAGCCTGAACCTCGTGTGTTTACAACGTCTTTAAAGAAAAATAAAAAATCCACTTAGTCGGTCGTTTAAGTGTCACAAACTGTTTTTTACGGAGCGTCAGTGAAGTGTTTCAGGGTGTGAAAGTTTGGATTCGAGTTGTCACGGCGACTTCATGTGTGTGTGTTTGTTAATGCGGCCGTGGCGATAAATAAACATCGTTTACTTAAAGTGTCTGTTTATAAAAAAAAGAAAAATCCTTCTCTGTGATGATTAAATGTTCGTTTTCCGCCGCGTTGCTTCTTGTTCTGGTCGCGACTGAACTGTTTCTAACGAGCTTGTAAACAGATTTCTAATGACGCAGACTCGTTAAAGTCAATTTAGCCGCAGAGATTTACGACTTTATTCACTCGTAGTGTCGTCAAGAGATCGCAAAGCAGAGATGTACCAAAGGTCATGCACCAAATCAGCCAGGTTCTTTGATTGGAAACAGGAGATTAGGTTGATTTATCTGTTCTGTTATAATGTGTTTTTAACACTTTTTAAATCTATTTCATTGTATCTCATTGACTTTTTAATTAAATGTATCAATGTCTAGACAGTGAGGAACTTAAAACTGTATGAAAAGTGCGATATAAATAAAGTTTGATTGATGGATTGTAAGTTTCAGGTCTATAAAGTTGCAGAATGAGAGAAGTTGTTTCCAATGCTACTGGGTCACATTCAATCATTGGTGTATGGAGGACAAACAGTGACACAAATTTCTACATGTCTGCTTTTTTTTTTTTTTTTTTAATTTTTAAAACTTTTTCAAAATGGATTGTATCTGTTCTGTTATAATGTGTTTTTAAAGCTTTTTAAATCTATTTAATTGAATCTCATTGATTTTTGTAATTAAATGTATCCATGTCTAGACAGTGAGAACTTTAAACTGTGTGAAAAGTGCGATTTAAATAAATTTTTATTGATGGACTGTAAGATTCAGGTCTATAAAGTTGCAACATGAGAGAAGTTGTTTCCGATGCTTCTGAGTCTGGAAATAAAAGTCACATTCAATCACTGGTGTATGGAAGACAAACAGTGACAAAAATGTCTACATTTCTGCTTTCTTTAAATTTTATTTCTTTGTCCATATGATAATTAGCTCAGTAGTTTTGCTTTTATTTCAGCATTTAATTTTTTTATTACATTATTTTAGTACTTTTGTCATGTTTTGTCCACCGTATAGACACATTTGAGATGAATGTGTGTTATCATAAAAACAAACATCTGATGCTCTAACTACAAACCTCCAATAATCAAAGACACGTCAACAAGTTTCTATTCGTCAAGTTTTGCTCATGATTGGTTCAAGTGTTTTTAATTTGCTACGGCACGGGAAACAGCAGCCGAGGCTCATGGGTATTGTAGTATTTTAAACTCATTTGAAAACGTTGCCGTCTTAGAAACTGCGTTGAATAAAAACCTGAAGATGTTTTGATCCGTGGTCACTCGGGGCTCTAAATGGAGCCGTCAACCTGACAGGTCAACACATGCTGCAAGGACCCACCCACCCCCGTCTCTGTTGCCCCCCGGGACAAAGCCCCTCGTGGGGGGGTCGAGGTGTAGGAGTAGTAGGAGTTGAAGCTCCCGGGACCCCCCGCTGCTCACCAGCTTCATGCTCCTCCTGCTATTGTCTCCTCAAGCTCCTGAACACGCGGCCGGAGGAAGCAGCGAGTCCGTAACATGGAAACATGGAAACGAGGCCGAGGAGCTGGAGCTCGACACAGTTTCAAGTTTGAATCCAGTCCACCTTCGTTTCCACTGCGCCACACGGCTGACTCACTCTGCAGAACCAGGTCAAACACTCTGGATGTAACAACTACAAGATATAAACTCTTTCCAAGTCTGGAGCGAGCTGGACGTTCGTTGATTCAATCAGCTGTTCGTGGCGCCTGGAAGTTCATCAACGTCTTTTCTGATCCTCTTGATAAAAAAACTGTGATTACATACGCTATAAAAAGAAAAACGGACTCAACGGCTGCTTTATTTGACTTAACGACACACTTTGCAACAGCCAGAAAATATTCCTGTAGATAAAGAGGTTGGAGACGTTCATGGTACTGACTTTACTACCAGAAAGGAAAATACCATCCAAACACGTCGTTAAGAAGCCGAGATATAGAAACTTGTGGAAACTATTTTAAAGTCGTCATGACTTGAAAAAGGAAGTTTATTTAAGGTATCATGCACAAATTGAGCGTCTCCAAAAAACACACCATACCAGATCTGTGAGAGCCGATCAGGTATTTTTAGAAAGTAATAATCATCCAGTTTTCCTTGGTTCCTTGAAGAAAGCAGTCTGATCATCACAAGGTCCATTTAGTCTTACTCTGGAGATTTTGATCAGATTGTGTTGGGTCAAACATCCTGGGAGATCAAAGGTCGTCTTAACTCATCAACTTTCTCATAAGCTGTTTTTTTATTTATCACTTTAAATCGTCCATGAAGTTAGAAGAAAATCTTCAGATAAGGCATTAATCAGCTGATTTTCCTCTTGTGTACAAACAAATGCACATTTCTTTGCAATAATCACTCAAAAATGGTTCAAACAAAAGCGACACAGATGTAAATTGTTATCAACTTTGATTATTCAAACTGTCCTCAGTGCTGGGAAAATGTCAATAAAATGAATAGAAATGGGTAGAAAAGGGAGATAAGCCTCTAATGAATAACTGAGCGAATCGAGAATAAAAACCACAAACTGGACGAGACACAACAAGAACATTATTTCTCTCTAGGGTTAGATACGATCAACGAATTTCTAAATTAAACTCAGACGATTTGTAGACACAAAAAAGTCTTCACATCACTTCTTATCTGTAAACACGAGGGAGCGTCTCTAATCAGCTGATTAATCAGTCTGGTGCAGTTTTAAGGACCCGTGTTGTGTTCCTAATGTCTATAGTGGGGATGTCACGATCTCTTGATTTCATGATTTCATGATTAAAGGGATAGTTCAACATTTTAGCAGTAGGTTTGTTACCTTTAATTGTCGGTGCAAGCTATTTTTAGAACGGCGGAGCAGAGCCGTGAGCTGCTCAGAGCTACGCTACGGAGGCTCATGGGATTTCTTGGTTTCCAAATTATCAAATACACAATCCAACAACTCCAAAACGCTCTGGTGGACAAGTTGTGAGCTGCACATTCACCACGCTATGAGATTTGCATGAATTTACCTCGATGTACTCCCAGTTCTGACCTCTGACATCACACAGCCCTCTAAACAAAACTATTATAGCGAGGTATTGCTTCAACGTTATTTATCTGCTAATGTTAACGCATTACTGGCAGCAGCTCTAGCCTTATAGCCTTAGCTGGTTTTAGCTCAAATGAGCCGTGAGCAGCTGCACCTTTGGCGATTGAAATGATGAAGAAGCACCAACTCCGTACGGTTCGCCATGTTTGTTGATTTACATCTTGCTACCAAGCCTGTGAATATTCTCATTTGTCCAAGTCATAGTTTTACGCAACTGGACTTGGTTGCTACCAATGTTCCTTGGCGTAACTTGCCTGGAACGCTACAAAGTCGCAAGTCGTGATTTGAAGTCGTCGTTTACGGGTTCAAAAGCCTGCCCTGAACGCACCATAAGAGATACTTAAAATATTTTGGGTTTGTAATTACTATATTTTGACAATATTTGATTTTTTTTTCACATTCATAGTGCTGTGAAATTATTTAATTAATGCATAATAATTGTGATAATCGTTAATACAGTGATTATTTCTCTGACGATAATTGACCTTTCGCAAAACCCCGCCCCCGAACGGTCATTGTCCAATCAGACATCATAGCAACCGTTACTATGTAAACAAGGTCCGTCAAGCTTCGGACCTCCGACAAGCAAAGTGTATTGTCGGACAGTAGTTACCCGAAGAGTTTGGCTGGGGGAGTCGTGTTTTTTCCCTTCCCAAAGCTGAAAACACAACAGGAGAGGTGCCTACAATGGGTCAAACCGTGTGGAAGCCCCCTGCAGCCGGACCCTTCTCCCCCTCCCAGCTAAATGTCATGAAAATAAACAAGCATACAGCCTACATCTGCTCCAAGGTAAGCTAGCAGGACTAGGGCTGTATCCCAAATCACTCACTACCACAGTGTTTCCTCTAGGATTTTTTTTTTTAAGGGGGGGGGGTCGGACCTTACAACTTTAACTTAAACCACGCACTGCTGCAGCATGCGCGCTTCTCTCTCTCTCTCGCTCTCTGTGTGTGAAGGCCAATAACAAACAGCGCTATGAGGAGATGAATGAACGGAAGATATGCAGCAGTGTATTTGCGACAATTTAAAAAAACAGAAGGAGCTGTAGGTATGAGGAAACACTGTACCTACTATAGTGTAGGCTACTTCCACAGATTGAATCCTCTCGGTGGGGAGAGAAAAAGAAAAGAAGAAGCTCTGGTCTCGGTCCGCGACACAAACACCACGTCCTGTTACCCGTATTCTCTTGCAGATGCGCCACATGATGCAATTTATGAATCGATAAAAGCCGTATTTTGATCATCATTATGTTTACATTGTGACCACGCAATTTTGTAGTGGTGTCAGAATGTTTAGTGATTATTAATATTCATAAATATAGTGCTCATATGCCTCTGAGACTCTGATGCCTCAAGACGCTCAATATAAAAACACTGTTTACACTCGGGCAGCATCGAGAAGCTTGTCGGGCTAGCAACGGTAACTAAGGGGGGCGGAGCTTCTGCGAAAGGTCAATTGTACCAAGAAAATCTATAATAGTGAAATACCTAATCAAACAATGAAGGACGTCATTTCTAAATTAAACTCAGACAATTTATAGACACAAAAAAAGTCTTCACATCTCTTTTTATCATCTCTAATCAGTTGATTAATCGGTCTGGTGCAGTGGTGTTGTATTTTTTTTTTATGTAAGACATTCGTACCACCGGTGTTGAGGTGTTTTACAGGTACAGGAGGCGCCTTTAATTTGAAAAGTTATAGACTTCGCTAAAGAGTTTCTCCGCTCTCCATTTGGGAAAACAGGAATGTGGACGTATGCAAACATGACGGATAAGCTCTCTCTCTTTCCCTCTCTCACACACTCACACACACACAGAGAGAGAAACACACACCCTTCCATCAACCTCTGCCCTCCAGTCTGGGCCTTGTGAGGCTCTCCTCCCTTCCTCACACCCACGCTCACACAAGGCCTCCTTTATCAGGGGAGGAGGAGGAGGAGGAACGAGGCCGAGATGGAAAAAGAAAAAGAAAAAATCTCCCACGCTCACACCAGAAAGCTAAGAAGAAAGTGTGTGTGTGTGTGTGTGTGTGTGTTGCTCCGTGATGTTGCAAGTCGGGGTGTGAGTTTGTCCTCGTGCGGCCTCTCGTCCTCTCGTTCTCGCCATGGAAACGACATCATCAGAGATCAGAGGGAGCAAACAGGGCGACGACGGCCCAGACAGAGGAGCTGATTCTGGGGGAGAAGACGCAGCAGCTCGGCCTCTAGGACCTCCAGGGGTCAGAGACAGCACCGGAGCAGGTTCAATACCCAGAGAGGATGAGGAGGAAGGGGGAGAAAGAGGTGAAGGAGGAGGAAAGGCAAGAGGAAGAGGAAGAATAGGGAGGAGGAGGATGAGGAAGAGGAGGAAGGAGTAGGAGGCAGAAGAGGAAGAGGAGGAGGAGGGAGGAGGGAGAGGAGGAAGGAGTAGGAGGCAGAAGAGGAAGAGGAAGAGGAGGAGGAGGGAGGAGGGAGAAGGGAGAGAAGAGGAGGAAGAAAAGGGAGGAGGAGGGGGGGTGGGAGAAGGGGAGGAGAGGGAGGAAGAGGAGGAGGATGAAAAGCAGGAAGAAGAGGAGGAGGAAGAGGAGGAGGAAGAAGAGCAGGGAGAGGAGGAGAAAGGAGAGGAGAGAGGAGGAGAAGTAGGAGGAAGAGGTGGAGAGGCAGAAAGAGGAGGAAGAGGAGAAGTAGGAGGAAGAGGTGGAGTAGGAAGAGGAGGATGAGGGAGAAGGAGGACTAGGAGGCAGAAGAGGAAGAGGAGAAAGATGAAGAGGAGGTGGAGAAGGGAGAAGGAGGAGGAAGAGGAGGATGGAGGAGGAAGAAAAGGAGAAAGGAGGGGGAGAAGAAGTAGGAGAAAGAGGAGGTGTAGGAGAAGGAGATGGAGAAGGAGGAGGAGGAACATAACTTCCCTCCATCTTCTACTTTCAGTTTGATCCAGTTTAATCCACCTTCGTCCTCCGTTAACCACCGACGTCCTGAGACTCAGTCACATGATCAACACCGACATGAGAGGGAACGACCCCCCACTGCCCCCCCTTTGCCCCTTCTGCCCCCCCACCACCACCACCACCCTCCTCCTCCTCCTCCTCCTCCTCCTCCTCTCTGTTAACAGAGTGAGTTCTGTTTTCACTTCTATACATTTTTTTTCACACTTCCTTGTTCTGTTTCTCCGTCTGTCCGCCACTTCAGACGCTGAGGTTGACCTCTGACCTCCACACAGGAAGCTCACACGTTTCATATCTGTTCTCCTTCATCTGGTAAACTCCTCCTCCTCCTCCTCCTCCTCCTCCTCTTCCTCCTCCTCCTCCTCCTCCTCCTCCTCCTCCTCTTCCTCCTCCTCCTCCTCCTCCTCCTCCTCCTCTTCCTCCTCTTCCTCCTCCTCCTCCTCCTCCTCCTCCTCCTCCTCCTCCTCCTCCTCCTCCTCGTCACACTTCTGTCCGTCCTAATCTGTCACATCTGATAAGAAAAAGCTACAAATGGACGATTATGTCGAGTCGTGTTTCAGGTCACGTTTGGGTCGTAGGAGCTGATCGTAGCCTTTTTATTTCTCCATTATCTCAATATTGATTAGTGATATACTGATGATCAGTTTTTGTTGTTTTTGTTTTGTTTTTTGGCCCTGATCCCAATCAAGTTGGTGTGTTTTAGAGTTTCATCAAGTTTAAAGCTGCAAATTTACAAGAAAAAAAGACAAAAAACAAAACTTGGGTATTCTCTAATAATATGAACTCATGAAATTGACTGAAACAACTTTTTTGAGTAAGAAGAAAAGAAAAATAATTAATTCAGATGTACGAGACAAAACCTGGCAAATTTACAAGAGAGAAAAAAACTCAAAGATTTGTAAGTAAAAAAAAATGTATATGCCATGGGCGGTGCGTGGCGCAGTGGGTAGAGCGGCCGCCCCATGTAGAGGCTACAGTCCTCGCCGCAGGCATCCCCGGTTCGAATCCCGCATCGGGCAGACCTTTCCTGCGTGTCATTCCCCCTCTCTCTGCCTCCCCATTTCCTGTCTATCTCTACTGTCATCACTATCAAATAAAGGCAAAAAAAGCCGAAAAATATACTTTGAAAAAAAAAAAAAAAAAAAATGTATATGCCAAAAAAAAGGTACAGTTTACATACATCAATATTAATATATCAAAAATAAGCTAGAAAATACTCATGCATTTACAGAAAAATCCCTCCCAAAAAAACGTACAAAAATGTGCAAGAAAAAACTGTATGAGGAAGAGAAGTCTAAAAGATTGCGAGAGAGAAAGCGTACAAATTTACGTGGGAAAAACTCAAAAATGTGCTTCAACTCGCAATTTACAAGAAAAAAAGTAAAAATTTTATGCGGAAAATAAATATAACAGGAAAAAAAGTCAGGAAACACGTCTCGCAAGGTCTCTTATTTGTTTTTTTAAACCCGAGATGAGAGAGAGATCTACTGAGATGCGTTCACTGACCAGCGTAAACATGAGAACTACAGTTGTACAGTTTATCTAAACACTCGGCCGTTTCCAGTGTTTGTTTTTGATCCAGAATATTTTTCTCTCATTATTTAAATCGAGCTGTGGCCGCTCTCTGGTGGGTCGTCTCCTCCTCCTCCTCCTCCTCCTCTCGTATATTTTCATTAGCCGCCCTCCCGGGACGAGACTAAATATTTTAAATTCAAATTAAAAAGCCTCCGACGGCCTCGACCTCCTCGCGCCTGGAGAAGAAGAAGAAGCGGCGCCAGAAAACTGTGGCGACACTTGTTGTTCAACTTCCTGTCTCGTGAGGCGTTCAGGGCGGCGTGGAAAAAACAAACTGAAACGAAGTTCAATATGAATTTTTCCTTTTTTTTTTAACCCTTCTGGTCAAATTGACCCAATCTGTTCCCTTCCTCCATCCTTTCTTTCTCCCTTCCTTCTTTCCACAATACCTTTTACCTTCCTTCTTTCCTTCCTTGCTTCCTCTTTTGATCCAATTGACCTGATCTGTTCCATCCCTAATCTTTCTTTCCTTCCTTCCTTCTTTCCACAATCCTTTTTCCCTCCCTCCCTTCCCTTCGTCCTTACTTCTTCCTTCCTTTTTGACCCAATTGACCTGATCTGTTCCCTCCCTCATCTTTCTTTCCTTCCTTTTTCTCTTCCTTCCTTCCTTCCTTCTTTCCCTTCTTCCTTCCTCGAATGAATTTGTTCCCTCCCTCCATCTTTCTTTCCTTCCTTCTTTCTACAATCATTTTCCCTCCCTTCCTTCCTTCCTTCCTTCCTTCATCCTTCCTTTTTGACCCAATCTGTTCCCTCCCTCATCTTTCTTTTCTTCCTTTTTCGCTTCCTTCTTTCCCTTCTTCCTTCCTTGAATGAATCTGTTCCCTCCTTCCATCTTTCTTTCCTTCCTTCCTTCTTCTTCCTTCCTCGAATGAATCTGTTCCTTCCCTCCATCTTTCTTTCCTTCCTTCCTCCCTTCTTCTTCCTTCCTCGAATGAATCTGTTCCCTCCTTCCATCTTTCTTTCCTTCCTTCCTTCTTCTTCCTTCCTCGAATGAATCTGTTCCCTCCCTCCCTCCATCTTTCTTTCCACAATCCTTTTTCCCTCCCTTCCATCCTTCCCTTCGTCCTTACTTCTTCCTTGCTTTTTGACCCAACTGACTTCAATCTGTTCCCTCCCTCCATCTATCATTCCTTCCTTTTCCCCTTCCTTCTATCCCTTTGTCCTTCCTTCCTTCTTTCCCTTCATCCTTCCTTCCTTCCTTCCTTCCTTGACTCAGGAGGAGAACAGGAGGGTTTTAACGTCTTCAGCTTCTCTTTAGTGATCGCTGCCAAAGATGAAGACGACGACGACGACGAGGGGAAACTTCATCGCCGCCGGTGACTGTTGCCGCCCACGGAGTTTGATTGACAGGCGATGTTTTTTTGGGGGAAATCCAGAGCAGAAACCCGTCGTCTGTTTTTACACCGAAGACGACTTCACCTCCCAAAGCTGCAGCAAAGACGCTAGAAACCCTCTTAATCTGAGAAAACAAGACGCTCCTCACCATACAACACTTCAAAAGAGCCGCTACTACCCACAATCCTCGGCAGCGGTGGCAGCGCTAACCCCGCCGACCCCGAGCAAACGGCGACCTGTCGAACCTTCACCCTCGGCCGTCATCTGCAGCCATATATCATCACACACACACACACACACACACACACACACACCATGGGCCCGACACTCAGACGGTGACACTTCACCTTATTCATTAACTCAAGTGACGGTCGCACACACACAGAAAGAAAGTGTAACGTCCAAGTTGTCTCTCTCTCTCACACACACACACACACACACACACACACTGAGGTTTGTGTACATGTACACACCAGAGGAGGAAGACGTCGACTCCGCTGCTCTCTGACTCCTGAGAGGTTTTCTAAGGACACGTTGAAACACACACACACACACACACACACACACACACACACACACACACACACACACACAGAGTAAACACTGTTCTCTCTCTCTGGTTGTTTAACTCCTCGTAACTTGTGATGTTTGCGAAACATAATCTATGAAAATATGACACACACACACACACACACACACACACACACACACAGGTATGAAAACAGTCTTTACAGTGTTTTCTTTAAACATCTGTACAGATGTAACGTCTCACATGAAGCTGATGATCAGACAGAAATAAAGCTTCACTTCGCTTCACAG
Organism: Trachurus japonicus; assembly: GCF_045865225.1. NCBI lineage: Eukaryota > Metazoa > Chordata > Actinopteri > Carangiformes > Carangidae > Trachurus > Trachurus japonicus. Next base: position 11,498,179 of record NC_140924.1, read on the forward strand.
CAGCTTCTAATAATCGATTCATCAATAAGTTGATTGACAGAAAAGTCATTGTTTATGTTCTGGCTGGTCGTTTAGGATCTGTAATAAGCTACAAGTTGGATGTGATAGGGAAAAAAAGGAAAATATTTGGATTTGGAATAATTGATTTCACAATTATATGCGAAAAAAACTAACATTTGCTTGAAAAATAAAGAAAATTTGTGTTGAAGAAAATAATTTGCAAGAAAAAAATTCAAATTTCTAAGAAAAAACTAATTTACAGCAGAAATCCGACAGGTTTATCAGAAAAAAAACTCACTTGGTTGTGATTAAAACAAAGTTGTTCAAAAAAACAACTTGCAAATTCGCAAAAAAAAAAAGAAAAATTTGCAAGAAAAAAACAGATTTGTAATAAAAGAAACAAATTTACAAATTTCTGAGAAAAAATTAACTTACAATTGAAAACTGACAAATTTGCAAGAAAAAACTGGACAAAGTTGTGATAAAAACACAAACTTTTGAACTAAAAACTTGCAAATTAATGAGAAAAAACACAACTTTGCAAGAAACGCCAAACAAATTTGTGAGAAAAGTTGATAAAACAAAATAATTTGAAGATTTAAAGACAAAGTTAACTAGTAACGTCACAGCCACGCCTGGTCCGTCACTTATTTGTGTCCCCAGAAACACTGTGTTGTTGTTGTGCTACGAGTCACATGGATGAAGTTGTTTTCTGCACATTTACGTCATGTGTGTACGTGTGTGTGTGTGTTGACCCTTCGGAGCCACCGTAGATATCGATCTCCTTATCTCACCTGCAGAAAGAAGCTTTTTTAACTTCACTTCCCTGAACGCTGAACTTTTTATTATTAAAGCTGCTGCAATTAATAGGAACAAACACCAGAAGCCACAAATCAGAAACACAAACCAGTGGAACAAAGTTGTCAGGATGAACTCAACAATGACTCGTTAATAATATGCTGCACAAATCTAGATTATATAGTCCAACCCTAACTCTAACTTACTACACACACACACACACACACACTCCCCTGGCTGTGTGTGTGTGTGTGTTTGTGCTGCAGTATGGAAGCCATTAGATCCGGTGAGCAGCGCTGACAATAGCAGAGGTCAAGAGGTCGTCGGCCTGGTGGGAGCAGAGAGCGACTGGATTGATCCATCAACGTCAAAAAAAAAAAAAGAAAGACTTTGTATCCGTGTGTGTGTGTGTGTGCGTGTGTGTGTGCAGCCCTTTATCACACACACACACACACACACACACACACACACACACTAATGGACACACACACTTAAACGTGGTGAAATATTAACCTGTTACTCTGCACCGCCTGACCTTGTCCTCTCAGATGAACCTTCCTCCTCCTCCTTAAAGCAGCTGTTGGACTCTGACACAAACTTTTAATCAATGTTAAAGGGATAGTTCAACATTTTGGCAAATTGGCCATAATCCCTATAGTCACAGCAGTAGGTTCGTTACCTTTAATTGTCGGTGCAAGCTGTTTTTAGAACGGTGGAGCAGAGCCGCGAGCTGCTCAGAGCTACGCTACGGAGGCTCATGGGATTTCTTGGTTTCCCTCATCAAACTCATCAAATACACAATCCAACAACTCCACAACGCTCTGGTGGACAAGTTGTGACCTGCACATTCACCACGCTATGAGATTATAACACAACGTTACCAGACAGAGTTGTTTTAGAGGGAAATACAGAGACTGCTTGATGAAAAACTGCCCCTGAAGGCAACGTGCATCAGCGGTTTTGCATGAATTTCCCTCTAAAACAACTCTGTCTGGTAACGTTGTGTTATTATCTCATAGCGTGGTGAATGTGCAGATCACAACTTGTCCACCAGAGCGTTTTGGAGTTGTTGGATTGTGTATTTGATGAGTTTGATGAGGGAAACCAAGAAATCAACTACTCAACTAAAACTATTGGGATTATGGCAATGGGCCAATTTGCCAAAATGTTGAATTATCCCTTTAAAACACTGAAGCTGAAGAGTCAATCACAGGAAAAAGCTTCGACCTGACGGCTCGCTGTCCAGAAACCTGACACCATGAACTCTGAACCGACCCGGCTGCTCCTCCATCGTTTCATCTAGGATCCATCCATCAGCCTCCAGCTACACACACACACACACACACACACACACACACACACACACACACACTCCACCTTCTTTTATCTGCTTTAATCCAATTATCTTCATCAAATAAAATTAAATCCAGGAGTTTAATTCTTCTATTGTGTTTTCTTTCTTTCTTTCTATTTGTTCGTCTATATTGCCTGTTTTCCTTCTGCGGATTTAAATGAGTTTTCAACAAAAACAGCAGGAAACATCAGGACGAAGTGAGACTGACGGAGGCGAGTAGTGATTTTATTAACAAGTAGAAAACTGTTGCATCTGTAATGATGAAAAGTGACATTTAGAGATGATTTACTTTCATTTTAAAGTCACTTTAAGTGCATCAGCTACAGAGAGACGTCTGCATTTTTATCCTTGGGGCACTTTAAAAACTCTTTATGTCCAGATGTTCCTGTTTCAGCTGATCTAAACCTTGTTATTCTAATATTTTAATGATTTTTAAGGGGTTTTTTTGTGTTCTTAATGTTTTTGTGGCTTTTATTGATGATTTATGTCTGGACTTGTGTTTCCTGACACTTTTATATTGTTGTACGAGCTTTTAAACTTATCTACGTTCGTTGTACATGAGGCCTCTGACTCAATGTGTTCCTCAATGAGTTTAAATAAAGGTTGACTTGAATCAATGAATGCATTCTTTATCGTCCATGTGTCAACAGTGTTCAATTAGAGTTGGTTTCAGTGCAGTATTTGTGGTTTGTGGATGTTTTTTTCTTCTCCTTTAAGACCTCTTAGCGTCAGGATTGATTATCAGAAGCTTTAATCGACTTTTTCTAAAACAAAAAAAAAAAAAAAAAATGAAACTAAATTCACTCAAAACCAAAAAGAGCTGAATAAACAGTTCAGCACGAGTCCAAACCAACAGGAAGACACAAGGACAAGGACACCAACCAACCAACCAACCACTGTCCCTTCTGCTTTTTGGACCAAGAGGCGACGGACGCTGAGGGAATCGAACTCAACGTCCTCTTCCTTCCAGACGACAAGAGACAAGAGACAAGATGAGCCGGTGAACAAAGAGACTTCTGTGTCACGTTGGACCTCGAACTGGAGTCGACTTGCCAGGGTAGCAACGAGACCGGACCACATTGCATGGTGGAATGTGTGTGTGTTGTGTTGTGTGTTGTGTTGTGTTGTGTGTGTGTGTGTGGTGCATTCTTTGGTTTGAGGCATGGTTTCGCTGCAATAAACTGTAAACATATAAACACAGATGCAGAGGAACGCAACACTCCTCCTCCTCTTAATCCGACATAATGGCTCGGAAACTGATTCCTCTAATGTGGAAGCGTCAGTCGCTGCTGCAGCGGCCGAAAAATGTTGTTAAGAGAAACCAAAAGCAGGAGGTGGACGGAGCCACGAGAGACGCTGGACACACTCTGGAGTTAATGACGACAACTTTAAAAGGGATAGTTCCACTTTTTTGGCAAATTGGCCCATTGCCATAATCCCTATAGTTTTAGCAGTAGGTTCGTTACCTTTAATTGCTACGCTAGGCTAATGGGATTTCTTGGTTTCCTTCCATCAAACTCATCAAATACACAATCCAACAACTCCACAACGCTCTGGTGGACAAGTTGTGACCTGCACATTCACCACGCTATGAGATAATAACACAACGTTACCAGACAGAGTTGTTTTAGAGGGAAATTCATGCAAAACCGCTGAAAAAAGAATTCATCTATATTTTCTGCTGCAGTTTTTTGATTCTCGCTGCATAAAAGAGCTCAGGTCAGGACAACCATCATCCTCCACACTTGTTTTTCTCTTCTGAAGTCACGTTAGATCTAGGGCTGCAACTAACGGTTACTTTCATTATCGATTAATCTATTGATTATTTAAACGATTAGCCTAATCGAGTAGTTGTTTGGTCAATAAAATGTTAAAAAATGTTGAAAAACGTCAATCAGTGTTTCTCAAACTACAACATGACGTCCTGAAATGTCTTGTTTTGTCCACAAACCAAAGAGAAACTCAGTTTATTGTCATAAAGGAACAAAGAAACCAGAAATATTCACATTTAAGAAGCTAAAATCAGAGAATTTTGACTTTTTTTCTTTAAAAAAAAAAACTACTAAAACCGATTATTTGATTATCAAAACAGTTGATGATTAACTTAATAATCGATTACTGTTCGATTAATCGATTAGTTGTTGCAGCTCTAGTTTAGATCACAGGAGATTCTGTGAGATCTCAGTCTCTTGTTTAATTGAAACAGTCTCCACAAAACCTGAAGCTGCAAATCAGCAAAAAGAAAACTGCTCCGTCACATGAAATCTGAGTAAAGTGTGTGTTTGAGAGGTGGGGGGTTGTGGGGGGGGGGGGGGGCTGCAGAGCGCTGGACAAAAACAATAACAACTGCAGCAGCCTCAGGTCAGGACCTCTGCACCCTACACACACACACACACACACATACACACACCGAACACTTTTACTATGACATTTATCGCCCATGAATCCTTTGTATCACACACACTGCAACTGCAATAAGGCTGTGGGTCACTACACTGCAGTGTGTGTGTGTGTGTGTGTGTGTGTGTGTGTGTGTGTGTGTGTGTGTGTGTGTGTGTGTGTGTGTGTGCCTGCAGACGTAGCCTAAAGAAACAGCTAAAGGCTCCACAGATCTGAGATAGAGACATTCCAGCCCCACCCCAACACACACACACTCCTGGGCTCCTGCCATTGATCCACCCACATTTACAACACACCAACTCTCAGCTCAGTGATCAATCTCTTCATCCCTTCGTCTTCCTCGTCTCTCTTTCTCTTTCATTTTCATCGTTCTGTCAGTTTCTCTTAACATTTCGAGTGTGTGTCGACTCAGTTTCTTAACACTGGACGAGATGACCTGACAACTCACAACTAAATGTGTCGACTACAATTTAATCAGCTGAGCTCTCGTTACTTTACACAGTGTCGGTGTGATGATACAAAACTGTCAATATCCAAAGATTTATATTGATTTTGTTGTTTTTTTAGACAATTACAGGTGATTTCTTGGCCTAAAACACATTTTCTACTGCATAAAACCAAGTTGTGACAGCGTTAAAAAGAACTTATTCATTTATTTATTCATGCACTTTATCTATTTAAACTTGCACTTGCACTTTAAAAACTGGCACTTTATACCCGGCACGTTATAGAACTCATGCTGACATGCACTTTGTGTACGTATGAATGTTTATATGATGTGAATCACTGTTTAACTTTTAATTTTTTTATTAACTCGACCTCTAATTCCTCTGTCTGTTTGTTTATTACCTGCCATGGGACTGCGGATGTACATTAGCAGGCTGCTAACTCCGACACATTTACATTTGTATACTCGTACTGATGTTCATTAATGTGTACTGTCCCTTTAAAATAAAATAAATAAACTTTAAGTCATTTATTAGGAGATGAACCAAACTCAAATGTGAAGATTTGACTTTTTTTGTTACTTTTTATAGTTATAAATGTGGATCTTTGTGTTGTGGTGAATAAAAGAAGACAACTGTCTCATAAATGTCCATGTTTTTCCATCCAGTGCTATGAACATAAATCCAGCTCAGGTCCATGTTTTGCTCCTTTTAACGGTTCAATCTGTTGTTTACTTCCTCGGCTGACACTCGTTTGTTCTGTGAATTAGTGTAAAATGACAACACAGATGTTTCTTACACAGATGTTTCGTTTCGTTTTGTGCGACTCGACAGCTTTTTCAACAACAACAACGTTCATATTGTATTTCAGGAGCAGGAAACAAGTGACTTCTTTTTATATATTTATTTTATTTTTTTTGTCTTTGGGACCTTTTTAAGAGGAGTTGATGCGATTAAACGATTATTTTTTTTCCATCCCGCCCCTGAACGCAACACTCAGTGTGATTTCTCAGAGGCACGACGATGAATACACTCTTTCTCTTCCCGCTCTCATCAATATGCTCTATTGTGTAGCTACTAACTATGTTGCAGCGCCACATATGTTTTTGGTTAAAGTTAGGACAGTTAGAAACAGCAGCGCGTCGGGGCAGAGGACATGGAAACACACACACACACACACACACACACACACACACACACACAGTAGGGACAATAGCATCTCTATCTGATGGCATCCTCATCTACCCCCCGCAGAGCAGATTGCTACTGGAGGCTACCTTTACAGGAATGCAGGGAGTAACACACACACACACACACACACACACACAGACACACACACACACAGAGACACACACACACACATACACACACACAGAGCCACACACACACACACAGAGCTGTTTACCAACCCAGAACATTTGGTTGCATACCTTCGACCACATGTCAAAACATTCTTTTGTAAAATCCCTGGATTTCTGTTACTGTCAACAGAGAGAGGAGGAGGAAGAGGAGGAGGAGGAGGAGGAGGAGGAGGAGGAGGAGGAAGATTATCGTCTTCATCTCCGTTGCCTGCTCTGGTCAAACCCAGTTCCCGGCTGCTGCTCACACTGTTTTAAAACACACACACACACACACACACACACACACGGTAGGAATGCTCCCCAAAGAAAAATAAAAAGAAGAAGATAAGGAAAAGAAAAAGAAGAAGATGAAGATAAGGAAAAAAGAAGATGATGATGATGAAGAAGATGATGATGAAGAAGATGAAGAAAAAAAAGAAAAAGAAGAAGATGAAGAAAAAGAAGAATGAAGATGAAGATGAAGAAAAAGAAGAATGAAGATGAAGATGAAGAAAAATAAAAAAAGAAGAAAAAGAAGACGATGAAGATAAGGAAAAGAAAAAGAAGAAGAAGAAAAAAAGAAGAAGAAAGAGAAGAAGATGAAGATGAAGATGAAGAAGAAAGAGAAAAAGAAGAAGAAGAAAGAGAAGAAGAAGAAGAAGACCGTGAAAAAATTCGACCACAAATAGAAAAACAAACAAAAACATGTTTCATGGCCACATGTAGAGTTTCTGTTTGAACTAAGTTGAGCAACTGGATGTTTCAAACTTATTCTCCTCCAACGTCTTATTCAGATCTCCTCATCTTTCTGTTTTCTGAACCCGTCAGAGATCCAGATCCTGTTGATCTGCCGAGTCTCTCTCATCCAACTAAAGCTTCATTACAGGACGGATTATCATGAAAATCCTCATTAAGATCTCTTATAATTCTCATTAGCATGACAATCACAGGTTTCTCCAGTTCAACCTCGGGTCATGTGAAGAGATCTGCTGCTGCCGGCCAGGTGAGAACGAGGGCCGCCCCAGATACTCGACCAAGTGTCAGTCGACCAAGAAGTCATTAGTCCACCTAAATATCATTGGTTGACTGGTCGCAGAAAAAAAACTCACTGTCAGTTGTTTTTTTCCCTGTGATATCGCCGTTGTGAGTCAGTTAACGCTACTGTAAATCAAGTTGATAAGTTTGGACCCCAGGGAGACTAGCTTGTGCCATTGGCATCAGCTAATGGGGATCCTTTTAATTAAATAAATAAATAAATAAATAAGCTGTGTGATGTGTGAAACCGTCCGACAGGGAGGTTTAGTGATTTAGCGTGTTTAGTAGCGTTCACTAGCTAGCGCGACCTGTGCAGGCAGCAGGAGTCTGACAGAGACGAGAGATGGTGAAACGCTGTGAAACACCACAATAATAATATTTTTCTCTGTAAGAGACTTTGGCGGGCCGCCATAGTCTCATTAATTAATGGAAAACACTGTTATCTGCGACGATTTATCGACTAATGGCCCTAAATGACGACTACTGGTCGGCCAAGAAAGTCTTTGGTCGGGGGGACGGCCCTAGAGAGAACCAACCTAGTGAAGCTGAGCTTACAACAACAATGTAACTGCAAATTAAAACAAGCTCATATTAGCATTAGCAACTGTTTGCTAACCAGTCTGTTACCAATTCAGCATCAAACTTTATTCCTTTACTCGTCTCCAGAGGTGGAAAACAATGTTAACTCTTGTTCCCATCATGCATTTTCTGCCACTTCAGTTAGCATGCTAACAAGTTAGCCCCAAACCATATTAGCTTCAATGACTCAGCGTGGCCTGGATGAGGTGTTAGAACCTCTGATGTTGTAATATGTGCAAGAAACAATGTTCAACAGCAGGGAAAATGTACAAAGTGCCACTTTAAACCTGCTTGCTAATTATTTTAGCACAATTAGCTCCGGTTTGGAAATACAACAAAGTTCAAGTGTTCAAATGTTAGGTTTGAAGGAATCGAGTCAGGAATTAAACGATTTAACCAATCCTATTCCTAATAAATTAGTTTTAAAAGAGTAAATCAGCTTCTTCTTTCCACTTTAACGTCTATTTTCACCAGCACATGGTTAAGCTGTGGCTGACTGACTAATAACTCACCAACACAGTGTCAGACTGACTCACTCAGCTAAAGACCGACTTGTTGAGCACTTAAAAGTCACTGATCACTAACTGTGGAGGAAAACAAGTGTTCAATTTAGAGAATTACAAGTATGTGGACTACACACAATACACACACACACAAACATACATGCATGTACTCACTACACAATCTCCACACCCATTCACACACACACACACCCCACAGTAGTAATTTGTTATGCTCCTAGAGGAATGTTGACCAAATGGCTTATATCCCTGTGCTGTCTCAGACTGGGGCAGCCACCCTCCCCCACCCAGCAGCGTACACACTCTCATAAGGGCCACGGTCGGACACACTCCCCAAAACATGAACACCCAGACAGGGCAGTCAGCATGTTTCTAAACTCTACTTTTAGGGTTTAAGTAACAAGTAAGTAACTGGTTCTTTCCATATTGATGGATCTATTGACTTGTTTGGATGAAATATTCATAGGATTGAGTTTTGGACCAGACCCTCAACATGATGGGTGGATTGGATCTAAACTGGACCGGGAATTCAGTCTGATTGATCCGATTTTCTTTTCAGATTCACTCCAAACCACAGAAGGAAAGTCAGTCAGATGGATGGTGGTTGGTTGGACAGTTGGTCAGTTGGATGGATGCATGGTTGGTCGAAGGATAGCCGAACGGACGGACAGACCCTTGGTGGGATGGTCGGTTGGTTGATCAGTCAGGTGGTTGGTTGGATGGGAGGATGGTTGGATGGTTGGATGGTTGGTTCATTGGTTGGAAGGACCGATGTCATTTGGAGGGTCGGTCAGTCGATTGGATGGTTGGACGGACAGACACATGATTGGTTGGATGGATGGTCGGTTCGTAGATCAGTGAGTCAGTTGGATGGTTAGTTGGACGATTGTTTAGTCGGTCAGTCAGTGCGTCATTTGGATGGTCGGTCAGTTGGTTGGATGGATGGTTGGTTGGTTGGTTGGTTGGTTGGTTGGTTGGACGGACAGACAGACACATGGTTGGTTGGCTGGATGGTTGGGAGATCGGTCAGTCAGTCAGTGGGTCATTTGGATGGTCGGTCAGTTGGATGGTTGGTGGGTTGGTTGGTTGATTGGGCAGTGGGTAAGTGGGTCATTTGGATTGTTGGTTGGTCGGTCGATCGGTCGGTCAGTGGGTCATTTGGATGGTCGGTCAGTCGATTGGATGGTTGGTTGGTAGATCGGTCAGTGAGCCAGTCAGTCAATTGGTTGGTGTCCTAACAATTCTTTTATTTTCCAAAACCAACCATCTGACATCCACCCTGGCAGCTCCTCGTCCTCTCTTGTTACACAACTACTTGTGGCATTTTTCATGGGAACAACTGAGTTCACCACAACTAATAATGATCTGACGAGTGTCTCTCATCTCATTTAAACTTTACTGTGACAACCACAAACACTTCATCACACATCTAAAAAAAAACATTTCTAGTAGAAAAACCCTTAAAATCCTCTTACAGGCCTCCAATGTCTGATTAACAACAATCTCCTCAGATTTGAGAAGCTGTTACAACCAAATCTCTGCTTGATCCATGACTCAATGGATTCACTTTCAGGAATGAGCGATATGTGAATCTCTCTCCAGGGATCAATAAAGTCTTATAAAACTGGCATCTGAACCTGACACAAACACACCTCCCTTCCCCTCTCCCTCTCTCTCTGTAGGAAGTGAGGGGATTATGACTGTACTCAGCTGTGGTTCATACAGACTCTGTAAAACCTCTGTTCGCAGGCCGGTGGAAACTCTCTCACCCGCACTAAACCTAAAAACACAACATTACACACTCTTTTCTTTTCTTTTCTTTTCTTAGACATATAACACACATGCAAACCTCATCTTTACCCCCCCCACCCCCCACCCACAACCCCATGTGTTTCTGTCTGTCTCAGTTTTCCATCAAGGACATAACACCTAATCATTAAACACTTTTCTGCACCACAGTTCCTTGTTCAGAGCTACTCACCGCCCGAGCTACTTCATTGTGTGTGTGTGTGTATGTGTATGTGTGTGTGAACATGTGTCTGAGTGTGTGTTTAAAGTAGCCAGTGGACACAAAACAGCCATAGACCTCGGTTTGATTTTTATCTCCTCTAGCAGTCCCAGTCACATTTTCCCAGGGGCTGTGTTACTGTGTGTGTGTGTGTGTGTGTGTGTGTGTGTGTGTGTGTGTGTGACTTTGTGAGTGTGTGTGTGTGTTTCCAGATGACTGAGCCTGGCTTTTCCATTCCCTGCTGTGGCACTGTGGTGAATATGGATGCACACCGGCCAACATTTACACCACCACCGCCGCCGCCGCCACTGCTGCTGCTGCGACTTCTCAACGGCGTGGGCGAGGGGTTGCATGTCAGGCGGCCTACTTATGCACTGGACTGAACACACATACACACTGACTACAGACACACAAACACACACACACACACACACACACACACACAGACCACCCCCAGCAGAACACACAGTAATAATTACTTGCAGTAATTCAGAAGACAGCAGCAGCTCAGCGCCGGCAGCGTGGAACCGTGAGAAGGAGGCCGGGAGGAAACGGCGACTTTATCACACGAGGAGAGGTCACGTCTAAATCTATAAGCACACACTAAATCTCTGTAACCACTTCCCCAACGCAAACACACACACACACACCAGCCGACCACGCTACAGGTCCGTCTGGACATCTTATCAGCCGCCACACGTCGCCGTCTGAGCCGATCAATGAAGATGCCGTCAATGCAGGTCGGATCAATAACCTGTCGTTTCCCCTCAGACGGTTTCACCAACTCACAGTTAAGACTTTTTAAGACCTTTATGGATGAAATTTAAGACCTATATCTTGACTAGGGCTTCAACTAACCATTATTATCATTATCAATTAACCTGTTGATTATTTAAACGATTAAACGATTAGTTATTTGGTCAATAAAATGTTAAAAAATGTTGAGAAATGTCAATCAGTGTTTCCCAAACCACCAGATGACGTCCTCAAATGTCTTGTTTTGTCCACAAACCAAAGAGCGACTCAGTTTGGAACAAATAAACCAGAAATATTCACATTGAAGAAGCTGAAATCAGAGAATTTGGACTTTTTTTCTTAAAGAACTACTCAAACCGATTAGCTAAATAGTTGACGATTAATTTAATAATCGATTACTGTGTGATTAATCGACTAATTGTTGCAGCTCTGATCATGACAAGCAAAACATACAAAAGAAATGCAGAGTCACAAAACTATTTGCAAAGTAAATTGGCACGTTGGGCTGGTTTGTAGTTGAAAAAGCATTCAATTAAATGCAATGAAGAGTCGCGGGAGCATTTTATCCAGCATCTGAGGTAGAGATACATGTGGGCATAAGGAAATTAAGACCCGTCTGAAATTATTTAAGATTTGAACACAATACTTCAACAGATTTAAGGCCTTAAAGTTTTAAATTTCTCAATTTTTAGACTTCTTTAGGCTTTGTAAGACCATGTCTGAGTGGTCCGGTTCCCCTCGCCCCCATGGGAACCCTGGTTAGCAGCAGCACCCCTGTGGGAACCCTTTGACCTCTACACTTTGAGAACCCAAACCGCTGCATTGGGAGGACGATGGAGGGACGGGAGGGCGTCTTTATTCATCGACAGTGACAGCTGACAAACATCAACCACCACCGGATATTTGCTTTAGCTTTGGGCAATAACTTTTTATTCTCTGCAGAGGAGCAGCAGCAGCAGCAGCAGGAGGAGGAGGAGGAGGAGGAGGAAGAAGAGGACGCTGCAAATCTAAAAAAGTTCATGTACAGAAAGAAAAATAAAGACTTTTTTTTGTTTTGGTGAAGTGGGGGGGGTTGAAAAGTTGAAACCGAGCGGCCAGCGAAGCAGACAGAAATAACGCAAGCAGTCGTACAAGCCTGAAAACTAACCACAATTGCTGTTTTGGAGGAGCTAGAGCTCTGGGACGGACCACATCCTCACAGAAACAAACTCCTACTGTCAGTCTGAGAGCTGCACTCTGAACATATGACCATCAATCTCTGGACAAACACACAAACATCAAGAAAATACTACGTTGTGCTGTATAAACTCAACCCCAGTGTGAGTGATATCACTGTGCATGATGATTATTCTCATCATAGATTCATCTCTACATCGTTTTCTCAGTCCATTGGCTGAAGAAAAGGCATGAATCCTTAAATTTGTCTGTGTTTGCTGTTTTTGCATAAAAATGAATTATATAAGCAGCTGCCCATTGATTTTCTGTCAATCCACTTATCATGTCAGCTCTGACTGGAGGGTCAACGATTCATTGATTAATCAATAGAAAGAAACTCTTATCAATAGTCAAAACCAGACAGCTGATATTGCGTACATATAATTTTTCATTTTATTCTATTCTTGTAAATAACTAGCCAACTCTTGAAATAATTTGGCAACTGCACAGATTGTCTCTCTCTAACTTTGTTTATGTTTTATATCTTCTATATTTCTATCTTTGCATATTTGTTCTACTTTCGTTGGTGTAACAACCAAATTTCCCATTTGTGGTGTATGTATTACGTCTGATATTGGCATTTTTCAGCATTTGCACTCATTAAATTGAAAAAAAAAAAATCAAGTACAGTTGGATTAATTGGTTTTGCACAAACAATCCTTACAAAAAGTGGAGTAAAAGTGAAATATTTCCTTCTGAAACGTGTTAAATATGAAGTTTAAAGTATATTTAGAGAGTAGAGGACTTCACAGACTTTACTCGTTGACTCAGTATCACTGTTTCTGAGCAGTTTAAGCAGTTTCAGTGTGTTTTTTCACTCATGGATCAGTGTAAAACAGTGACAACAACAGTCAGTGGTGAACTTACTTTGGTGATGATGAGCGGCTCCCCGTGCTCCAGCCCTCCTTTCAGCGTGAACCCCCAAGGCGCGCCCCCGCTCAACTGGACCTGAATGTGGTGGAAAGAGACGAGCTGCTCAACCGTTTCCATCCTCTCCGTTATCCGTTATATCGCTTCTTCTTATTCTTCGACCCTTCTCCCTCCGTCTGTCTCTTTCTTTCTCTCTTTCTCTCCCTCTTTCTTTCTTTCTTCCTCTCTGTCGTTGCGAGCTCAGCGGCGCCGGTAGCGGTGCCTCGGCTTCTCCATCACCGCTGTAACGACAACAACGAGCCGATGGATGGATGAGTGGAGGGTTTAGAGGGGGAGGGCAGAAAGTTTTTTTTTTTTTTTTTGGCTAGTGCCAAGCTCGAAGAAGTTACGGCCAACTTCCGGTCAACGTTGTTAACCGTCACACACAAAAAAGTGGGCGTTAGCGCGTTTTACGGGTTTAATCCCGGTTTGTATTTCATTGCATTACGCTATCGGTGATATCACATCATATATTTCGCTTATAACCCACTTTATTTCCTTAAAATAAAATAAAAATAAGGCTTTTATTTTGTTAAATACGTCGTGTATTTCCGGTGGTACGGCGAGTGACTTGACGTAGCTGCGAACTTTGGGAAAACTTTTCCCAAAGCGAGGTGGGCAGGTCCCGCCCACTATTCGAACAACGGGGGGATTTGATTGACAGAGCGGGCAGCCAATGGCAGAGAGGCTCTCGATGCGAGTAGCCAATAGGAATCGCCGGTGGGAGTCCCTTGCTCCGGCAACAACCGCTGTATTGTAGTAACATCAGACTGGCTCACACAGCGGCGAATAGAGCCAATAATCATATGTTTTTGACTATTTGCATATATCCCAACAACATAAAGCTTTTATTTTAAAGTTAAACACTTATCTGCTGAGAAACACTCACAAATCAAAGTGTTGTTGAAGCTATATCTGCTGTTTTTTGAGGAATAGCAGCAGTGCAGTGTTAAGTGTTGCCAAAAACACCCTGCAGCCAAAACACACTGTTGATATCAAGTGTTTTTCTGTTGATGCAGATGATGAATGTGGTCTTATAGTCAGGATATGTTCAAATTACTTCCTAAATTGTGATCACAAGCCTCTCCGGTCAATTCTCGGCCAATCTAAGAATTGCTCACACCTTAATTAAGACTATTACAGATTGTAGAAACGTAAATCATCCTGTCCACAAACTGCTGTAACTCCAACTTCATGTGAAGTGTAAGGCAGAGACTGTCAAAGTCCTCCATCCATCCTCGCTGAGGCTTTGCAGACCTGCAGCATGAGCACCTACAGCACACAAGCCCCCGAGGCCAACAACAACACTTGGTATCACGTCGCACACATTTCTGAAGCCTTACCAATCAAACCAGCCGTCTTGTCTAACCACCATATTAAGACTCATTTACACAAGCAATTTACAGGCTCTCAAAAGTGTTACATAAGACAACCCCTACTGCCATTTTTTGTTAATTTTCCGCTCCGGTGATAATCAGCTATAGTTACACAATTTATGTGAGTTTATTTAAGCTCTCTTGCAGCAATTTTCTATCAATAATTATGTTTTTGTAAGTTATACTATAAGCATTACTTGGCCCCTTAATGTGGCTGACTGATGATAGATGTTATGGTGTCGCCATCTAACTCACTCGTGATCTTTAATTTGAAATCCAATGTAAGTTAATGTAATTAGGTCAATGTTTGTGTTTGGTAAATAAACCTCCCTGGACAGCTTATTCAAATAATATGTCAATCATTCACACAGTCCTTTTAGCCCAAATGTCAAAGTGGAAAGCTCTGCACTATTTCAGCTTTTTAAAGTTCAAGGTGAAACAGTTGTTCTCTTGTGTTCACTGGTGAATTTCTGCCTGGAATAAACATTTACAAAGTGTTTCAGCCTCTCCAGCTCCAACGGCCATTTTTTTCTGTCTGTCTCCTTTGTAGTTTTCCCACAGTCTCTCTGCAGACCGAGGAGATCGGGATTGGAGATAATCACTGTTGTGGAATGCCACCACACTGCAGTGCCACTTATTTGAGTGTGTGTGTGTGTGTGTGTGTGTGTGTGTGTGTGTGTGTGTGTGTGTGTGTGTGTGTGTACCAGTGACTATCTTTACACATGTACACGTAAAGAGGGACAGATAGGGACAATCAAAGAGAAAAGGGAGACAGATGTGAACATGTCCAGACGTCTCACCTTTCATCCAGACCACGAGGAGTTTGTTCTGGTCAGATGAGAAAACGTCTCTCCGTCCACGCTGCCACAGAGAGAGAGAGAGGCCTTTATGTTTTTTTTTTTCAGGATGCTGTTCATTCAGCTCATCCCTGCTGTTCCTGAGAACAATTCATTCACCAGAAAACTCTGTGATACCAAAAGGCTTCAAATTACCCCCACACACAAAGAAACAACGTATCAAAACACACAATCAGACTCCTTTAAAAATAGCCCGAGTCTGGGAGTCGTCTAAACATAAAAAACTACACCACATCGCACAAAAAAAATGCAAGATGATTCCAAGTCACCAGTTATTCTTAGCCCTGAAACCGAGTCATGTTACTATCATCAGGTTTGCCTCAGAATTTGCAACGCCTTTGTGTCTGTGCATGTGCTTTCTGAAGCTGCAGTGTGTTGAGCACTTACCACCGTAACAAAGCCAATGTGTGTGTATGTGTGTGTAGCATTTATCTGAATATAACATACCATAATTCAATTTAAATGCAAAGTTTTGTTTGCAGACAAATTTAACAATCCTGGAAACTGCTGCAGTGGTGTCAATGTGCCACCTGATGGCGCTGATGTCATCTATAAAAAATCATGGATGTAGGCTATTATATTGTATGACTGTTACTAAACACCTTTACCTTCACAGATGATAGTAAGAAGGACTTTTTAATTGATTCAGCGTCTAAGAGAATTTAAAAGAACTTTTTTCTTTAAAACATTAGGATAGGCCTTTATCGGGTCCCCACAGCCTTATGTTCCCACAGCCCTATGTTCCCACAGTTCTAAGATTTTTCTCAAATGTTCCCACTGGACTCTCTCTACCTATTTATCTATCTGGCCTGTCTAGCCTCTACCGGGTCTTTTTACTAAACTTAACCAACTCTTTTCTTCATTGCCTAAACCCAACCAATGGTGGGACCTGTGGGAACATAGGGCCTAATTTTCAGAGACAACAAAAGTTAGAAATGTGGGAACATAAGGCTGTGGGAACATAGGAATGACCCCCTTGGCAGGTTAGAGTCAGATTATCAAATTAATTTAGTAAAACAGAGTGGCACATATTACATTTCCTGAAAAAAGCTGATTTGCCTTGGCTGTTTACTAAGAATTAAACTTAAAATTAACTTAACTGGCCTCAAGAATCAGACAAAAACATTTCATTTTTACTCAATGTAGACAATTAACCCTTTAATTAAAACAAAACTAATATGGAAATATTGAAGTTTTTGAGTTTTTTTGGTTATCTGTTCACTTTGTTTACTCTTGCCAAATCCAAAATGGCGGAGACGTTGACGTACATTCATCAACCAACGGCGTCAAACAGAAAATAGAACAAACTCTGGTTGCCATGGAAAATAAGGTGAACATTCGAGCACCTCTACTCACCCACCAATCACGTGTCTTCTATCGGAAGCGTTAACTGGGGGCTCGTCGTCGCCGTCGCCTTCAGGAAGTTGAATGTCGTGAGCAAAATGGCCGCTGGTGAACAGGTGAGCCTGTAACTCGCGGCCGGCCGAGAAGGATGGTTGTTGTTGTTGTCCGTTGTAATAGCCTCGTTGGTGGAGCTCGCTAGCACCAGAGGTTTTATTAAAACCAACATGAGGGCGTCTGTCCACCTCCTGTCCTCTTTATTCATCCTCCTGCTCAGTTGCACCGAAGTCGCAGCCAGGTCAAAGATGGCCACTTCCTCCCATCACCATCATCACCATCATCAGCAGCATCAGCATCATCCCCACACGTCGGAGCGCGAGTCGGACCAGAACGTGCAGTTCATGCTGAGTTTGTACCGCAGCGCCGCGGGGCCGGACGGCAGGCCCAAGCAGCACCGGAAGTTCGGCTCCAACACGGTCCGACTGCTGAGACCCTCGGCCTCTTCAGTGCACTACTTCCCAGCCTCAAGAGGTAATAAATAAATAAATAAATACTAATCTTCTAAATATCTGCATCTAATGTAACAGAGCACAACAGGTGGATCACAGCTTCACCAAGTGTTTTATTTTGGCAGGGCAATAACTTTTTTAATGCATGCTCCATTGACTTATTATGTTTCACACTGGTTCCAAACACATTTCATGGGAGTTCTTTTTTTTTTTTTTTTTAATATCCCCATGTTTCTGATAATGTCTGTGCCAACTCTCATTTGTCAAAGTCAAGGCATCTCCAAGCAATTGAATCAAGTCAACTGGACGTAGTTTTTGTCTTTTGGAGACATTTCGTCCATTATCCAAGTGGCTTCATCAGTTCCTGACTGACTAGTCTGAAAAAGGAACTGATGAAGCCACTTGGATAAGGGGCAAAATATTTTAATTGCTCACTTGATTCAATTGCCGCCTAGTGAGGTTTCTTATATTGTTAAACCAGAAAAAACAAACAAACATGACTGCCAAGAACCCAGTAGGATGCTGTTTGATGTTTGAGTCCCTTATCTATGAACTTTTTCTTTTTTTTTGAAGTTGTTGGATTGGTGTATTTGATGAGTTTGATGAGGGCAGCGGGTGTTGGTTTGAGCGCTATTCGGGGCAGGTGAACGTTTGTGTGTAATTATATAGTATATGTTTTGGCTTTATGGATTCTTGATTGTTTTCTTGGACTGTAGTGGTGCAAAATCTCTGCTCATGTGAAATTTGTACTGTACATCTAACGTTCAAATGGATCAATAAAGGGTTCCTTTTCAAAAACGATCAACCCTTCTTTCAAGAATGATCCCCCAACCATCTTGATTGCTCATTATGAAAGATGAGATTGCTGAGTTGCTTCAACAATTGGCAATGGGCTCTTTGCACAGCTCCACTACCTCCTGAACTTAATGCTGCTCCTTTGTTTCCTGTAAGTTCAGGAAGTAGTGGAGCTGTGCAAATAGCCTACTAACCTTGGTGTCTTATCAATTAATTTCTGTTGTGTCCTTCCTCCTTCAGACCATCACTACACCTTCACCGTACAGTACAACCTCGACACTCTTCCCTCGGAGCAGCTCATCAGAGCCTCCTTCATCCACCTCCGATCTTCGTCGTCATCACCCTCCTCCTCCTCCACCGCCACAACAACCTCCAGTACCACCGAGGACCGAGAGCCGCCCCGCTGCAGAGCTCAGATCACCTCTCTGGGACCGGAGAGCCTGGTCACCATGGAGCCCCACGAGCGGTGGACGGAGACGGACATCACGGCGCACGTCCTGCGGAGGAAGGACCGGGGCGAGGGGCCACACTTGACCCTCACTGCCCAGTACTTGTGCACAGAACCCGGGGTTGGCGAAGAGGACGGCAGCAGCCTCTGGTGGTGGTGGTGGTGGACTCTCCTTCGAGGCATTCCTACGGAGGAGCCTCACCTGGAAGTGCCGTCGCTTCTCCTGTACCTGGAGGAGGAGCGGGAGGTGACGGACTGGATGGGGGAGTTGTTGGGGGTCGAAGGGGAGGACATCGTGAGGCGGATCGGCCAGTGGCACCCTTTGCTTCGCCACCGCCGCCGTCGCTCCAAAGACTCGTCGGAACCGAAAGATCCCTCGCTGGATGCCCTGAAAAACGCCCCGACTTCCTCCTCCTCGTCTTTCTCCACCTCCCCGTCGGCGTCCATCATCTCCGAAATCCCCAACTACAAACGCAAGACCGGCATGCCCAAGAACCGCTGCAAGCTCCACTCGTTCCGCCTCTCCTTCGACGAGCTCGGTTGGGGCCACTACTTCATCGCCCCGCCGGTGTACAACCCTCGCTTCTGTCAGGGCGACTGCCCCCGGGTGCTGCACTACGGCTACCACTCCCCCAACCACGCCATCATCCAGACGGTCATCAACGACCTGGGCGTCGGGGACGTCCCACCGCCGTCCTGCGTGCCGTACAAGTACATGCCCATGAGCGTGTTGGTGGTGCACAAGAAGAAGGTGGAGTACCGGGAGCTGGAGGACATGGTGGCCGAGTCGTGCACGTGTCGCTGAAAGACAGAAAAACTTGAGAGACTTGGAATGGGACGGATTTGATGGGTCATTTGTTTGATCTACAACTCGGCGGCGAACCGCAAACCAGCTCCAGACTGGGAGGGAGGAAGTCGTTGTGGTCTCAGATCTTCACCATCCCTGTTAAAGCACTTTAAAAGGCAGCTGCTGAATAATGTGAACCAAAGGAGAGTCCTGGTACTCTGGACTAATGTGGGATAAACGTGCTGTTGAATTGAAATGCGGTTGTATAATGTTATTTACACATCATGGGAACCTTTTTAAGAGAACGGATACCTTTAGGATGAAGCACTGGTTCGTTTGTGATATTAAAATAAGCTGTTTTTGTTCTGTTGGAGTTGAGTTTTCAGCCTCACACCACAGCCATCTTTCTTTCTTCTTGTTCGTCTTTTCGTTCTTTATTTTTCTGTGTCATTCTTTTAAAAAAAAATCTGATCTGTCACATCATCAGGACACTAATATATAATTGCAAAAAAGACAAAAAAAATCCAGTATTTGTGTGTAAAAAGAATAATTTCCTGGATGACATGATGCCACTGTGTGAGGCCATGTTCCACTGTGAGAAAGTAAGCACTGAATAAAAAAGACAATGCATTTTATTGAACTGTAGCGTGTGTTACAAAAAATGTGTTACATTCTTGCTGTTAACAGTCTTGAGTTGTTGCATTTTGTACATATTTATATTGGGAGGGGTCTTCGGAAAAAAAAGTGCTGCTATTGGCCTGTCATAGAGACGACAACAAAACAAAGTGAATGATAATGAAGTGGAAAAAAACTTTATTGAATGTTACAGGTGGAAGTGGAAAAGAATGCAATTTTTTATTACAAGTTAAGATGAATAATAAAATTAAATGCATGTTTTCTAAAACCAAATTTATTGTCCCTTCTTTTCTTATTTTTTTGGATGATTTTTGAAACCAGTTGTTATTTTCTAAGATCAAGACTAACCTTAAGGTTTAAGACGAAGATCATGGAAATGTTGTGATACCTTTCGCAGCACAAATGTATGTACTTCATGTATGTGAACCCTTGTAAAGGAGTCTCGAAGTGGAAAATCTCAGTAGGCTGCAGTAACATTGAATATACACTAGATGGTGCTGTTGGTGCATAAAAGTTCTATCAACAGACCAATGTGGTTTGTTTTCTCACTGGGTTTCCTCTTGAGAAAAAATAAAGGATACATTTTTCAACAATTACAACACTGCATTTTTTTTTTTTTCGCTGTAATCTGTGTTGTTTCACCTTGACCTCACGATCAGGAGAAGAAGGTCATGACATGAGATATTGACATCTAGAAAAAAAAGAAAGAGGTCAAACTGGATGTCAACAATCGAAGGTGTAGCCCCCGTGACACACATCTGTAGATAACCAGGCCAGAAGAAGCAGGAAAGGTTTGGAAAAAACAACTTCTTGACACAGAAAGAAGAAAAAGAAACCACACTTCCTCCTTCCTGTTGTATAATTTACTCTCCTGACCTTTAGCCTTCTTCTGACCAAGGGTTTGAATCTCGTATTCGATTCTGCACGTCTTTAACTCATTATTATCCCTTTTGTTTTTGCTTCTTGTGTTTTCTAAATTCAGTTGTAATGATTTTATTTTCAAACACTTCCTGTATGTCATTTGTTTTGTTTTGTTCTTTCCACACAGATCCACAGCAAAAATGATCCGTCGTCCATGATGAGCAGGTTATAAGTGGATCCTCTCACAGTGATGTGATGTGTTCAGGGTCTTTTAACTTTACTGTAAATTCAATGAAGGTCAGAGTCAGTGGGTGAGGGGCTGTAAGTGGGTCAGAGAGAGGCCGGTCCTCCTCCGTCACTGTTTACCCACACGGCCACCGCAACATGGAGCTGTGTGTGTGGGCTGAACGGAGCACATAACACACGTGTGCAGACAGACACGCAAACACACAGAGTCATACACACATATAGAGACTGAAAACAAACACACGTATATCACAGAATATCAAACTCTTTTTTAAAAATCTTTCAGATCTGTTCATTTCATTTAAAAACGGTCAAATACAGGATCTGAGAGGAGCTGGAAATATTGATACATAAAACTCATCACTTCAATCATCCCTTCAATCTGACTTACCGGTATATAACAAAGTGTTATATATTATAATTTAGTATTTTAGTGTTTATATTCATTTTATAATATTCTATAGTTTCTATTGATTCTGAACCAAAATCTTTCAATTGCTAAGTCTGAGTATGTCTTTTAAACTTTTTGTTTAATTTATCTACTTTTTTATCAGATTTTTTTTTTTTTTAATTTATTTCAATTATTCATATTATTGCTGTTACTGTTCAAGTCTATTTTTGTCTTTTGTGTTCAGTCATTTGTAAAGCTCTTTTATCTGCAGTGTAACTTGTGAAAGGCGCTATGTAAATAAAGCTTGATAGATTTTGTTGATTGATTGATTGATGGATTATACATCACTTGATTCTATTTTGCTTGTGCATGTTGAAGTCTTTATCAAGTCGACCCATATTCTTGGAATGTGTTTGTGTTTTGTCGACTTACGTTGTGTGCTTTTTTTTAAGTTGCACATCAACAACAATGAAGTGTGACAATGAAAACACATTTACAAAGTCAATGATCAATATGATTCAGACTGTGATCCCTTGAGCACTTTGGGTTAAAATCAGATTACATAACAATGAAGTGAATCATGGAGTTGTGGTAAAAAAAAAAAAAGTGTTTTGTGAGAAATAAATGTTTCATTCAGGCTCAGTCGTCAGTCCACATCTTCTTCTTATTTTCTCCACTGATCTGCAGAGGCGACTGTTACATAAACATTTAATTAGTGACTGGAAGACCTCAGTTTTACGGGACGTCCCCGTCTACTTTCTCAAGGGACGTAAATGAAGCTGGTAAAGTGAGTCAGAGCCAGACAGTCACTCAGATCAGTCAGTGTTTGCATTTACTGTAGCCGTGTGTCATTGTTTTTGAAATACCTCATGTTTGACAAACTGCAACTTTAAATAACTGTTATTGATTCATTTTCTATTGATAAACTACTCAATCAATCAATTTCCCCTGTAAGCGCCACATATACTGGAGGCTAACATAGTTTCTGACACTTCTCATGTGGCGGAGCTATCATGCCAACATTAAAGTGTCTTCCAGTAAGAAACATTTTTCAATTACCACATTAGCCAGTGCTGATGATATTCCTAGCTAACTTGGCCAGGCCTAAACTAAAACTACAAATGTTTAACTCTAAAAAATACCATGTTCTGTGTTTCTAGCCTTCTTGAAATGCTTTTTCAGGTAAAGATTCACAATTACAATAGAGTTCAAACATGTAAATATACTCTAATGTACTGATCTTGATGAATATTTCCTGGTAATCTGATTGAAATCTAAAATTCCTGCTACGCCAGATGATTTCTAATATAGGGGAGAAGGGACGAGTGTCATCACGTCCGCTATCTGACAGTTGCTGGCTTGGACTCAAGGCCTGTCCACATTAATAAGTCCCTTCCTGGTAACCCATTTCTTTGAACATTGGCCTGCTCGGTCCACATGGTGCTAAAAAAAAAAAAAAAAAAACGGTCAGATGAGGTCATGTCTGCAGCTTCGATTAGTTTGTCCGAGGGAATAATTCTTCATGGTAATCAGAGTCTAAAGATCAATGCGGTGGATGGACAGTCGACCGACAGACAGACTGTGCTAGAAATGAAACTCACAGTCCTATCTAATCCACAGGACACAATAAAACAAATTATATAAGGATAGACTTAAAATAAAATGACAAAAAAAACGCAAAACTGTTAATGAAATGTTTATTTTTTGTGATTAAAGCTCAAATAAGAAACTTCCTGCAGGTACTTATGAGGAAAGACAAGAGTTAATTCAAGAAAAAGTGTGAAAACCTGCAGTTTATTTGAATCAATTGTCTCGTTTTCATGTTTTGATTGAGATAATATATATACGAACCTGAGGTGAAAATCATCGGCAGCATCACCGAAATGAAAAGAAGCTAATTTCAGAGCTGGAAATTAGCGTCACAGCTGCAGCAGTGGTTAAAGTTCACTATCATCTGGTCCACATCATAAATCGATGTAAGTTCAACGTTTCGTGGTTTCAAGAACTTTGGCTTTGACTATAACCTGCAACTAAATGATACAGCCTTTCAAATTAAAAGTCCTTAAAGCATTAAAAGAGGCAGATAATACATGAAGAAAGGCAACCAGTGAAATTAAATGTTGAGCAGAGCTGATTTCTCACTTAAAGATATGGTAAATACTCTTTTAAAATGTCCATTCTTATATGCTACTTTTGCACTTTTCACATTTTGCTTTCACTTTTGCATTAGTCCAAAACGACAGCCAGACACCAAACAGCTAAAGTCTTTTAATTTCATGTCTCTGCAGTTTGCCTGTGCAGCAGCTGTTGGGGCCGATGAGTCACGGCTTGGTGATAATGTGCGATGCAGATGTTTCGGAGCTGAAGTAGCACGAGGTTCCTGTCAGTCTCCTGCTCCCGCTCCTCCGGGGAGATGAACAACCTTACAGGAACCAGCGCAGGAATTTTCCGTTAAACCTCCGACCTCCGATCCTCCATGATCCCTCATCTTGTTCTCACATTTCTGGGAGGTGTTTAAATTTAAACCAGTGTGAGTCTGTCTTGGCCGGGAATCCCTTTGGATAAAAACATCCTTGTCTCTTCCAGGCCTGACCTGATCCAACCTGATAAAACATGACTATGGGAATATTATTTTGTGGTTCAACAGTAGTCCACCTTTTGACCAGCAATAGGTTTGATCTCAACCCAACAAACAAACAAAAAAGGACAGTTTAAAGTAGATCAAATACATTTATTAACTGTGGGTCTTTTCTTTTTTTTGGCCACTTCTGGGCAGTAGTTGACCAACATAACGTTAACATATCGACACTGACTATCCTGCTGCTGTTTTTCCTGCAGGCAAAATAACTAATTAAAAACTTTTTCATGGGATTTTTGGACATAAATCTAGTTAATGCTCTGATAAATACAACCATTGTTAACCTACTAACCAACAGATGAAAGAAGCTAGGGTTAGCAACATTAACCTGTTAGCAATAATTGCTAGTTAGACGAGTTAACGTAAAGTTAGCTAACGTTAACGTGAGCTAATGTTGCAACAAACTTCGCAACTGTTGGCGTTATTTTTAACTCAATAGTGGAAAAACTGATGAAGTTAGGTACTTTTCAAACTTTTATTTTAAATCAATGTGGCTGCCGCTGGTTAGTTTTCTACCTGTTGTTTTCTACTGTGTAGCAGAGCTTCACTGTGTAGCATCGTTAACTTTCCGCCAGCTTTTTCTCACGGCTCATTTAGAAAACACATAACACCATATTAAACCATCCAGTTTAGAGGAACGTTGCCACCAACCAGACTGGAGTGTGGTACAATGGATTACTGACGTTGTCTTTTCTGCATTGTAACTCGTTAAAGACTGAGGCAATTAGTGCATGAAGAGCGGTACGCACAGAGGAGGGAGGGACTAATGGCAGTTTGATTGACACATCACGATCCAATTGACTTGACTTGGTTCAACAAGATTGGAGGGTGTTGGAAGATTGCCCATTCAAGAGGTGACAGACCTTTTTCATTTCTGTGAAAAAGCATTAGGCTACATTACTTGGTTGCAATTGGGGTGTGAGGAGGATTTCACGCAATTGAGTAAAAAATGTTCCAGAAACAGATCTGCAACTTTAAGAAAACAGACACACTGACATAAACAAGCTACAAATTGAGGAAACAACTCAAGACTGAGTTGTCATGTGTTTCTGAAGACACAAAATATTGTCAAATATCAGTCCTGGTTTACTAAAAACAGCTTGTCACGTACCATAAACTGTAGGCTACATGTGCTGTGAACGTGCTGGTGTCTTCACCTTTGTCTTCATGACCCAGTTGACCAGTGCTGGCGTCTCTCACGTGTCTAATTAGCAAACGTTAGGACCTGGTGATAGACGATGAAGAACACCTCAGCCACTGACCTCAGGACCAGGACTCAGGACTCGGACTTCGTCCTCTGGTGCAGCTTCATGGTGAACAGGAGTCAGAAACAACCGACTGAAGCTTTGAGTGTGTGAATATTTAACTGGCTCAGTCACTATTTCCATTTTTACTCTGTTTCAAATTGAATGTAGAGTTCACAGATGAAAATAAAGGGTTATGAGACAAAATATTCCCATAACCCTTTCAGCCAGTAGCCATTGGTGGTTTAGGGTAAAGAACATTGTTATGGCATTTTATACTGTACGTATATTGTGTGCTCCTACCTACAGTACAGCTCAATAATGACAAATAGCCTATTGGGTTTAAATATTGGTTTTGTCCAAGATGAAACTGGAGGATGCATAACATATTTTCTAGTCATTTAATTAATAAGTCACTTAGGAGGATGCAGCTGCTGCTAACTCTGTCCATGTTTAACTTTTTTATCTGTTATTTTCACACTTGCTGGACCATATTGATATTGATATTTCACATTTGGCACAATTTTTTGGGGTAAGAATTGTGTCTGTGGTTCTTTGTTTGTGTGTATTCTTTCCCTTTTTATCTTTTATCATATGACGCTGCAAGTGGAACTGGAGCAAAAGTGTCCTGAAGGGATTCCCCCAAGGGATCAATAAAGTTTTTATCTAATCTATCTAATGCTAAGGTAAGTGCAAAGTCAAAGAAGTCAACGCCTTGAACTACAGTAAAACGCTCCAGTGTCTTTACATGTGTGCTTTGAGCCCTCGGGGCCACCGTACAGAGGCTTGACATGCAAATTGTGTTGAGTTACATTAATTGTAATTTCAGTTTCTCTTTTAATTAAAATCAACAGATGTGGAGCTGCAGGAACATCTGCAGACACTTACTGTGTTTAAACACTCATAGGAGTCACGTGCTGCGTTCAGGTGCTGTATACCTGCTTACGTAAACCACACCTGCAGCAGCATCGTCCGTATCCGTCTGCATTGTATAAGTGGAGCTGTGAGATTGCATCAGGTGGAGTCAAAGACGTGTTGCAGCAGCACAGACTCTACTGCAGATTCGAGAGCCTTATCTCGCTGCGAGTTCATTCACACACACCTTCAGTGACCTCTTTGACCTCTCTCACCCAGCTGAGTCTCTCTTCAAGCTGAGATCACGTGTTGCTGTGTCTCATCCACCTGTGCTCACGTTACCTGTTCGTATATATGGAAAAGAAAAAGAAAAAAGGGAAAGAGTGACAGGAATTTAACCTCATTTGGAGAAATCACCAGTTTTCTGCAAACAATTTATGTCACATTTGGGCCAAAAAAAGAAAGAAAAAAAAAGAAAAAGCGATAAAGAATGAGCGAGGGGCGGATGACACAAGCTGGACTGTGACTCCTCTCTCTTTCTCTCTCCCTCCCTCTCTCGCTCTCCCTCTCCTGGGATCAAGGCCCGTCTATATAAAGCAGAGACCGGCCCCAGTCGCCGGTGCCACAGCAGTTTGCAGTTTGCTGAGTCAGGCTGACTTTAGAAGACCTGGAGTCCTTCACAGAGGTTTTCCCTCAAGACTGAGAGGCAGAGGCAGCCGGTCGCAGAGAGGAAGGGGCAAAAAGAGTCTGGTTGCTGAAACACCTGAGGGCATTTAAACGCACCGCGAAGATGCAGGGGAAGTCGTTTTTCAGCCAAAGGAGAGCAGCAGCAGTGACGCTGTGTGTGGTGATGATCCTGCTGGTTCAACAGGTGAGTTAAAGGAGCATTTTGGATTTGGGATTTTGGATTTTTATAATAAGAGCTGGTTTTGTTTTTGCATGTTTCACGACGAGTTGTGAAGAGTTAGTCAGAGTTCTACTAAAGCCTTATAAAAATCTGTGGGCTAATGCAGCACATTAAAGTATCATCTTACCCCTACACTGCAAAAACTCAACGTCTTTCCAAGAATATTTGTCTTATTTCTTATCAAAATGTCTCAATTTTTGTCAAAACTAATCTCTTTAACTTGTTTTTAGACAGTTTTCACTTATTTCCTACAAATTTTCAATTGGAATAGGTAGAAAAATCTGCCAGTGAAAGCAGGTTTTTTGTGCTTGTAATAAGAAAGAAAGACTTATAGCTCCACTATCAGATTTTTCTACTTATTTCAAGTGAAAATATGCTTGAAAAAAGTAAAAAAGTGTCTAAAAACAAGTTAAAGAGATTAGTTTTGACAAAAAAATTTAGACATTTTGACAAGAAATAAGACAAATATTCTTGGAAAGATTTTGAGTTTTTGCAGTGTAGGGGTAAGATGATACTTACCCATAGATTTTTATAAGGCTTGTACTAGCAGAGCTCTGACTAACTCTTCACAACTCGTGAAACATGTCTTATTTTTAGTATAATTAGATTTGTTTAGACTAGAAATGACATTTTAACCAGAAATAAGACACATATTCTTGGTAAGATTTTGAGTTTTTGCAGTGTAATGTTTCTCATTGGGATAAATTAAAGCAAATTAAAGCCATGTGCCTGTTTCCTACTTGTTTGACATCTTTGTATCTTAAATGTGTGTCTGTGTGTGTGTGTGTGACCACCAGGTGTGTGCAGGTCCGTTGGCCCTTCAGGTGCAGCCCGGCTCTGACCAGAGTCCAGCAGGTCCAAAGGCGGCGGTCAAGGTCCAACCCCTGCGAAGAATAGCTCGGATGACCCCGCTGTGGAGGATCATGAACAGTAAACCGTTCGGCGCGTACTGTCAGAACAACTACGAGTGCTCCACGGGAATCTGCAGGTAACCAGAAAACTTTGTTCAGAGAGAATAAGTCAAATTTTGAGATAAAAGAGAGTTAATTTGGGGGTTGTGGTCAGAGTAAACACACTGCCGACTCAACGTGATGACCAGATGTTGATTTTGGAGGTTTGTCAGCTCTAAAACAAACATCTGCATCACAGCTGATCAATATTAAGTGAGTCGTAGTTCAGCTAACTAATGTTAGATGTTAAGCATTCCTGTTAAATGTAATTTTTTTGTCATTTTTACAAAATGTAGCCGATCATGCAAGGAAATTTCTTTGACCTAGCCAGCTAGCTTGCATTGTTAGCATTTATGTGAAGACCCTATCATTGATGAAATTTGGTTGGCTAGGTAGTTAGCTAGCTTAATATTTCTTGTTTTAACCTATACATTACCAACATTTACTGTTTTTATACAAAATTCTTAGGAATAGGCTACTCTTTAAAATGGTCCAATGTCAATTTATAAAGTTGCAAGACAATTAGCGTACAAAAACATGTAAAATGCTACAAGTAGGCTTAACGAAAACTAGCAAAAATAAAATTAAACTTTCTATGCATTTAGTCCAAAAAAATGTTATACTATAATTTGACAGAAATTATATTACCGGTAATGTCAATGAAAATACAGGAAGATAAGATACTAAAAGTGAATCAGCTGCTAAGAGACCAATCAAAAACTTGTGTAGTCGGCGAAAAATATATTCCAGTGTATTACATAGACTCTTTTCATGGCACATTTTGTTACAGTATTCAGTAATGATTGATGTTTTGGATGATTTTATAACGATTTCCAATGAAAATACAGTATATTAAAAAAGAAGAAGTAATTTAACATCAATTATCGGCAATATTATTCTGGCAAAGTTAAGTTTGTTGCATTAGCTTTATGCTATAGACCTTTTCAGAGAGTATAAACAAATACAGGTGTTACCAAGGATACTAATTAAGGCTCCATTCCATTTCGTGTACCAGAGCGTTTTCTAATGAGCCACACCTGTCTTTGTTTATACTCTCTGAAAAGGTCTATATTATGTATAGCCTTTCTAAGAAGTTACACATCCATAAAAATCAACTGATAAAGCTTTTTTTTCCATTGTGGCCTCTCACTGACTTTTCTGACTTCCTTGTTTCTTCTTGTTGTGTTTAGGGGGGGTCACTGCTCCACCACCCACCGGAGCGTCTCGGAGCCTGTGAACTACTAGACGTCCACATCAACCAAGTGTTTACATGAGCTTGAATCCTTATAAGGGTTCTGAAGACTGGCATACAAACAGATCCAGGCTTTTATATATATAACAATCAGACTGTTTATATACGAATATACATATATATATTCATTCACAAATAAGATACGACTTAAAATATTAAGCTAATGGGAGGTGGACTTGGGCAATGGGTTAAGTGCAACAAATATAATAAGGTAGTTATTTCGCTTTTATACTTGATATTTTCCATTATAGGTTTTGATATAATCAGTGAGAAGATTTCAAGGGTGCAAACAGACCGAAGTCTCTAAGCATTAATCTCAGAGTGAAAAGTTTTTTTAATCTCAGACGCTCCGTCCTGCCCATCATTGTGGCCTTGATGTGACATCTGCATTTTATTTTTATAACACCAAGGTTTTATTGGTGACAGATAATTGTTTCGTCGGTGGGTGAAACAGACAGAACTGGATATAACTGGACATTTCACAAAAGAATAACAAATATTTCTTTTGGCAATGCGTTGTATTATTTTAGTGGCAGATAAAGATTCATGGACTCGGAGCAGGGAGCAGTCCAAAGCACAGGGAAGACCGTGTTCCTGTTAGAGGCTCCTGACCTTTAAATCTTTACAGATTGCGTCACAATTGTCTCGTGTCGGCTTGATAAGAAGTTCTTCTTGTCATGGTACTGATACCGAGCTGCACATTTACTTCCCAAGAGGAATCTCTTGGTTCAGTTTGACATGTA
The DNA here is from genome assembly GCF_045865225.1 of Trachurus japonicus. Classification (NCBI taxonomy): domain Eukaryota; kingdom Metazoa; phylum Chordata; class Actinopteri; order Carangiformes; family Carangidae; genus Trachurus; species Trachurus japonicus. Next base: position 11,528,376 of record NC_140924.1, read on the forward strand.
AGACATGTAATACTAGCTCATGTTACAGCATTTAGGGTTGTTATACTCATATTTAACAATAAATCGACATCTATTGGTCGCAGGTCAAGACATATTGTAACAATAGACCTGTTATTTTCAGGAATTAGTCATTTATCATCAGTATAAATCAATGCAAGAGTTTTGTATCAATGCAAAGTAAATAACATGGAGCTGACTTTTAGTCCTTGAACACTCATGGAGGAATGTGACTTCCAGAAATTTGAGCAATACTTCATTCCTGACTCAGATAAACCTTGGCCTACAAATGAAATGTACAAACATAACTATGCGTGTAATTTGCATTGGTTTGATGAGATTACAAAATGTAAGAGGCATGAAGAAGTGCTGAAGAAAGGAAAAGGAAAGTAGGGAAAAGGGAATAAAGGGGATCTGGAGGAGACGAAGTGAAAGGATAAATCAAAACATTGAGGAGCAGAGGTTACAAAATACTGAAGAAATGCTTGAGCACCCAGAACATTTTAACATCCTCAAGTTTATATTTTAGTTTTAGTCTTTTAAAAGATATTTAAAGTTTGTTCAGGCACAAATTCATCTGCTGAAAACCAACAGATTCAACTACAAACATGTAATTTGTGATAAATGGGGGATACATGAAAATTATTCACAACATCTGTTATGCATGCGTATTGATTTTGTGAAATTCTGTGATTCTGTGATCTGTTTTTATTTATTATAGCCTTTTGTTTAAATGTTAGAGAAATTGTACCCATTTACATCCATCTTTTATTTTTTGTTTTTATAAATGTTTGTGTACGATATTTTAATAGCTTGTTCTAGAATAATCAATCACCCTGACTGGACTTTTTTTTTTTTTTTTTTTTTTTTTAACTTTACCAGTAGGAACTTGCTCAGACGATCTCATATCTGTAACCAAAAACAAATTTAGCACAGTTTCCTGGTTGTGAGCTGCACGGCCAAGCCACTTCATCACCTGCATAGTTTACTTCATGCACAGAGCAGGTGGTTACTGATATTTTATAGACTCAAGAGTGTTCGAGAAATGTTCGAGTAGGATTGCACTTTCAAACCCAGATTATCTTTGTACTGTCTACTGTATGTACTGTGTTACTAGCATGCAGTGAGCTGGAAGAAGGTGGAATAAAAAGGTTGGAAAAAATAAATAATTGTTTGACTAATTTTTTATGTTTTGGATTACCGTAAGAATACTTTATCTTAAAGAAGATAATTGGTTTTAATTCATGTTACACCACAGCACAAGTCCGACATTTTACCTAGTAAGTGAAGAAAAACAGTTGTCATAACAAGTCATTAGGCTACATTTTTTCTAGTAGGAGTTAATGCTAACATTAGCAATGCAACATTTTGCAAAACTTACAAATAATAGCCTATATTCAAACACGACATACAGTACATGTATCTTTATTTTAAAACCAGTGGGTAGGCTACTGTGTTTTTGATTATACATTGATATTTATTAATTTTTCGTGTTTTATATTTCTATTTTCAAATCCAAAACTTAGGTAACCCCAAGCGTTCAGTGCATCTACGGTGCGGAATAGCTAGGCTAGACTGTCTTGTTTTTGTGTCATTAAATTAGTCGTTCTTACAGTATTGTGCAGCTTCTACCTGTGGAGATATTGTTACGTAGCTTTTACGTACAAACTATCGCCTATGAGCCTTGTTAACCGCTAGTATTAGCTAACAATATTGGCAACGACAATAGCTAACAGAGGGTTCGCCTTTCTGACTTGTTATCAACTTGTAAGTAGAATGTAGCTGATTCAAACTGATTCCTAGCTACGATGTCCAAAATAAATAGAACGAGCCATGATTCATTGCTGTACGGAAAATAGGCTTCTTCTAAATCTTCCAACATAGATTCACTGCACCGGTAGGCTAATGGAAGTAACCAATGCCACACTGTTAAAGTTTTGTTTCAGTTTTAAAGGGATAGTTCAACATTTTGGCAAATTGGCCCATTGCCATAATCCCTATAGTCTTAGCAGTAGGTTCGTTACCTTTATTTGTTGGTGCAAGCTATTTTTAGAACGGCGGAGCAGAGCCGTGAGCTGCTCAGAGCTACGCTACGGAGGCTCATGGGATTTCTTGGTTTCCCTCATCAAACTCATCAAATACACAATCCAACAACTCCAAAACGCTCTGGTGGACAAGTTGTGACCTGCACATTCACCACGCTATGAGATAATAACAGAACGTTACCAGACAAGAGTTGTTTTAGAGGTAAATTAAGCTTTAAGCTTGCACCGACAATTAAAGGTAACAAACCTACTGCTATGACTATAGCGATTATGGCAATGGGCCAATTTGCCAAAATGTTGAACTATCCCTTGAACAGCAGCGGCCTTTAAACCTCAAGTTTTTCACATTGCCAAGTTTCGACCATTTTGCGCTCTCCATTGGCGACACGGCACCACATTCGTAGACCCGGTCCTCTGAAGGATGCGTCCCCCAGAGTTGGGACATGGCCACGGTCTACAGTAGCCTACATCAGCAGATATTGAATTCAGTCGTCACAGAGACGTCTCTGTTGACACCTTCACTTTTCATTTCCTCCAAAGGCCACTTTGTGCATTTAGCCTTGTAAACATCTGCCGGGCAGCTTTGCTCAGCAGATTCCTCCGGGATGTTCGCATGTTCTGTGTGGATGACATTTTGATTTTCAGCAAACACCAGTCCAACACTTAATGCGAAACTCCTGCAACTCATTTAATAAATCATCAGCGGGATCATAAAGCGAGCGTTTCTCTGCACAGGCCCCCGGACGACGCTCTCTGCCCGTGAACTGTGACTCATCTACTTTCACACTGTCAGTTTTCACACAGTGTGTTTTCATGTAACTGAATCTGCTGCCAGCGTTCAAAAGTCAAACAGCTGTTGGCGTTCAGACGCTCAGTCTTTCGCAATGATGACAGAGATCGGCCAATTGCTGCTTTATGGAATTATTTGTGCAGAACAACAGATGAAACCTCTTGATAGAGAGCTCGACAAGTAACAAACACAAAAGTCATGAATGCTTCTGCCAAACTTGATGGAAATGTTTGTAGATTTCTGTACCAAAGGGAAGGACGGACAGATGTCGACCCAAGCTGTCGACCTTAACGAAAGGTAAAATACAGTTCACATCGAAGGTCTAATTTTGTGTTTTGTAAATAGACTCAATAGTAAGTGTTTTTTATTGACTATGTATTGTTTAAGTTGTATAGATGCTGTATACTACTCTTTTCTATTGGGATTTGGGGCGTCTAATTGTGTTTTATGTAATGGACTGCAGATGGAAATTAGCTCACTGCTGGTACACACATCTTTACATTCTTTAGTTTAATGTCTGTGTGCACTGTCCATAAACTAAATAAAATATAAAATAAATAAATAAAATAGACGGGTTTTCATTAATCCTGATTTATGACTCAGTTATTTTTCTGCTGACTGCTGCAAACTGGGTCAAACGTTTCATATCCAGATCTGCTTTTTACCCAACAATGATGATGATGAAAAAGAACATTTTTTTTTTACATTTTTCGATGATTGATGGCAGGTTTGTACATGTACTGGTCAATATTTTCAGGGCTGTGTCTGTGTTTATCCCCGTCTGTTTGCTTTTCTCAGACGTAACCCAGGTCATGTATTTTTGTCTTTGCTAGCTGAACTTTAAACTCTAAACATAACGGTTCAAAGTGTAACATGATAGATTCACTTTTTTTGCAGCTGAATATTTTTTTGGTTGAAGCCACTGTCAAAAACCGTTGTTTGTTTTTTACAGACTTGCAGTTTACCTTTAATGCACAAGAGGTAACATTTATCACAACAGTTGAAAGGAGCTATCTTAAGATTTTGGTACAAAGCTAGCTCTAACTTTAACATGAGCTTAATTATTCACCAACTTCATTACTTTTCTCACCAACTGTAACCAGAGGTGGAAAGCAGCCTCAATGCTTTTGTTTTGTAACAATGACATCTTTGCTAAGCTAGGTAGATAGCTAGCGGCAAATTAATCAGCATGATAATCAGCTAGCTTGCTAGAACGGTAACGCAGCGCACCTTGTCATTTACTGATAGTTTCTGAAAATTTTATTTAAAAGACCAAAAACTGTCAAAGCAATCCCACAATCGTAACAGTATAATTCTGTCGTTCTTTTATTAATGTCAAAATAATATAAATACAGAGTTTACTGAGCTTGGGCCCAAATAAGGCATCAATCCAGAAAACTTTTTCTTTATACAAAAACAAAATTTTTAAGGTTTTCGCTGAAGTCAAATCTGAAGTTTCCAACTGTACCAAAAGTAATAAGGGAAGTTCAATTATTCCTTTGGGGAATTCCCTGTAGTTCATAATAATTGCTCATTTTGTGATGACAACATTGAAACAGATCATTTGCTTTATAAAATGTATGCTTTCTGGTAAAATTTGCATTACTGTTACTGTATTTCCTAAATTTGCAGTTTCTCTAAATTATTCAAAAAAAAAAAATGTTTTTCTTTTACATTGGAGTAGATTTTTGAAGACTTCTTTGAACTTGATACTAACCCCCAGGACTACTACTACTTTAATTTATCTAAATATAATGCTTTTTTGGGCAGTGTGGTTGGTTGTGCTCAGGTACAACAACTCAGGTCTATGAGCTCAATACGACTTATTTTCTAATAATAAAATTGAAAAGCCTGAGGGAAAACTAGTGAAGTTTTCAAACGATGATTTTACAATAAGCCTGTGCATATTCTCATTTGTCCAGGTCATAGTATCTCAAAGGAGGTTAAATCGAAAGCAACTGGACTTGGTTATTTGTCTAGGAAAACGTTTCACCTCTCATCCAAGAGGCTTCATCAGTTCATGTTCACATCTGACCAGGCTGGGACTGGTCCAACTATCTGGTGTGGAGACCCAGGTATTTAACCTCGTGTGGGCATTCACAAGGCTGATGATGTCACTGGGAGGGGATGATTATACAGCGTTAATGTCTGGTTTAGACGTCCCAGGCCTTCAATCAGGCCTTGAGCAATGTTTCCCTTCAGTTTTCAACTTTGGTTTGAGAACCAAGTTGAAAACTGCATGTTCTCTACAGTTTTCTCCAGGGAATAAAGTTTCAGTTTCAGCTTCACTCCTTGTCAGAACCACGATGTGATCAGCTCATTGATCAGCTGTTCTGCAGAGGAACTTATAGTGTATTAACCCAAGTTCTGCATTGAAGTATAATTCTAAGGTACTTCATTTGAGAGTTGACTCAAACAGACTTCTACTTCCACTGACTGTGAACGGCTCTGATCTGAAGTTCTTGCAGTTATTCTGTGCACGTGTAGCACCACCTACTGGATGTTTCCACTCACTAACAAACAACATGATGCTGCTTATAAAGACCTTTATACAGTTCAGGAGTCGAGACTTGTTGATATTTTGAGGCTTTAAAAACATAAAATCAGAGTTTTGTGTAGGCCTATTAATATCCAACAAATCTATTCATGAAGTATAAAAACTGAATTGGTGATCTTGGAAACTGTAACCTCACAGTCCTTAAACTAGCTTTTTCTGGAGCTTTCAGACGTTTCACTTCTTCTTTTATCCGTTTAGGTCAAAATGTCAGAGGTCAAAAATCCCTAGAATCATTAACAGCCACTCAATAGAGTGAAATCTCCAGGTGAAGACAGTGTAATGTGGTTGAAAGCTCTGGAAAAAGCAGCTGAGAGGACAAAAATCCAAAAGCAACAAAAAGTTAGAAAATAAACACTGAAGAACGACAAGATTTTTTCTCTTTTATTACAGAATTAGCTTCAGAAAACAAAGAAAAAAACAGACAAACAACCAGTTTGTTCAGTGGATGTTGTTGCCTTGTAACACAGAAAAAACAACAACCCTGTCTCCCATTCTCTTCCAATTCAATTAATACTAATATCAATCAATCAAGTGACTCTCTCATTCTGCCATGATTGCCTGTAGTTGACCTGGAGTGTGGCGTTCACATCTTCACAACTTTTAAAAACATGTTTGTGTGATTGATCTTTGATTTGTTCAGTTGGACGGTGAAACGTCGAAACACTTTTTTTTTTTTTTTTTCTTACAGCAAAATGATGTAAAACCGAGTGACGTAAGTAAACGGCCGTTAGTTTCTACACTGCAGTAAACAAATAAAATAAAAATGTAGGTTTAGCTTAAACTGAGGCATTTCCCTTCTTATGACGACACACATCTGGATTCGTCAGGCAACAGATTAATTAGGACGTAGAAAAAAAAAAATCACTGCAAAAGTCCAGTAAGTGAAGAAGTCTACAAACTAAAAGCTCCTCAACTTCCATTAAATTAAACTGAAAAAATCAGGCGTTTAATTCCTGCTACTTGTTGAATAGTTAAAATTAAACAGCACTCCTCTAGCTTCACTCACAATCGCACACACACATTCAAACAAACAAACACACTTTAAGTGCAACAACATTAAGGCATTCAAGAAAATCTCCCAAAACAAACAACAAATCATCAACGTTTGTTTTTTCTTTTTTTTTTTCTTTTCTCATTTTGTAATTGTTTAAAAACTATAAAATAAATAGTCAATAATTATCTAATGATCATTATTTTGTACATCACACAGCAGGTCGGACTTGAGGTACAGTGAACTACAGTCTTAGTTGTAGGCCTATGTGTGGAAATAAATTAGCATCAGTTAATAAGGATTATTTACACACACACACACACACACACACAGATGTTGGTTGTGGAGTTTTTTTTTTACAGTGTGTGTCCAGGTCGTTGGGGTCAGATCTCATTCACCTCCACTGGTTTAATCCCATTAATGGATCCAACAAATGAGCACTGGAGTCATAAATGTGTTAATCCGCAGCTGAAATAGTTCCCTCCCATTTAAACACTGTTCGGGCGGCGTTAGCTTAAAAAAAACTACAGGAAGTGAAACTGAAACTACATGTGTGACGTTTTTTTTTGTTTTTTGTTGAAGATGTAAGATTTCAGTTGGAACCTGTAATGAAACAGACTGTAACATGGGTCTTGAACCTTCGTCTGTTTGTACGTTCTGAAAAAACACTGTGCGTTCTTGGACGTCGTCCTCTCATTGGACGGGACACGAGCCGCTGGGCAGCGCGTCCTGGACGTACATGGCCACGGCCTTGGTGAGGTAGGTCATGCTGCCGAAGCGGCCGCTGGGGGCGCTGTCGTACAGCAGCCTGCAGACGCCGGTGGACGGGTCCCGGTCCAGGATGTGCTCCTCGGCCCCCAGGTCCACCTGGACGAGGGTGAAAGGTCAACGTCCTTCTTTACACCGCAAAAACTCACATCCTTTCCAAGAATATTTGTCTCATTTCTTGTCAAAATGTCAAATTTCTAGTCAAAACGAATCTCTGTCCACTTAAAATAAGACTCATCGCTTTAAAAATGTACTTGTTTTTAGATAACTTTCACTTGTTTCAAACAGATTCTTGAAATAAGTAGAAAAATCTGTTTTTTGTGCTTGTAATAAGAAAGAAAAACTTGCTCCACTATCAGATTTTTCTACTTATTTCAAGTAAAAATATGCTTGACAGAAGTAAAAAGTGTCTAAAAACAAGTCCTTTTTAATGTGATGAGTTTTATTTA
>NC_140924.1:11536072-11590090 GCF_045865225.1 Trachurus japonicus
CCGCAAAAACTCACATCCTTTCCAAGAATATTTGTCTCATTTCTAGTCAAAATGTCTCATTTCTAGTCAAAACTAATCTCTTTCCACTTAAAATAAGATTCATTGACTAAAAAATGAACTTGTTTTTAGATAATTTTCACTTGTTTCAAACTGATTTTCACTTGAAATAAGTAGAAAGTAGTAGAAAGCAAGTTTTTTGTGCTTGTAATAAGGAAGAAAAACTTGCTCCACTATCAGATTTTTCTACTTATTTCAGGTGAAAATATGCTTGAAAGAAGTAAAAAATTATCTAAAAACAAGCTGCTTTTATGTGATGAGTCTTATATTTTAGTATAATGAGATTAGTTTTGACTAGAAATGACATTTTGACTAGAAATAAGACAAATATTCTTGGTAAGATTTTGAGTTTAACTCAAAATCTTTCCAAGAATGTCTGTCTTATTTCTTGTCAAACCCAAAAATTAACTTGTTTTTAGATAATTTTCACTTGAAATAAGTAGAAAAATCTGCAAGTGAAAGCAAGTTTTTTGTGCTTGTAATAAGAAAGAAAAACCTGCCCTAGTTATTTCAAGTGAAAATCAGCTTGAAAGAAGTAAAAAGTGTCTAAAAACAAGCTACTTTTTAATGTGATGAGTCTTATTTAAGTCTAATGAGATTTGTTTTGACTAGAAATAAGACAAATATTCTGGGTAAGATTTTGAGTTTTTGCAGTGTTTACTCGACCACAGAGCGTTGTGTGTGTGTGTGTGTGTGTGTGTGTGTGTGTGTGTGTGTTGGCGCCAAACCTACCTGATCCTTGTAGAACATGTCGTTGGCGATGTGGACGATCTTCTCCACGTGGACGATGGAGCCGATGCTCTGGATGTCGACGTCGGCCAACATGGTGAGCACCAGGATGGCCTCCACCAGCAGCTGCCGGTACTCGGGCTGGGGGACGCGGTTCAGCACCGTCTCCACGTGGACGGAGAACTTGATCTCACCGGGCGTCATCTGGACGAGACGACGGAGAGAGAAAAAGACAGAGGTCAGGGTTTATCAGTCTGTAGGTAACCATAGTAACTGTTGTTCTGTCATTGGCTAAACTTCAAAAACACTTTGACTTTGACTTGATTCATACTCAATAAAAACTTAAATCTGAAAAACTTTTATTCTAGATCAGATAAACTAAATGAGCTAATGAAGCAAAGCTAAGTTGAGCTAATACATGTCAACATCAAAATGAGGTGAGATAAGATAAGAAAATATTTGATTTATGCCTGAATGGGAAGATTTTCAAGGGACAACAACTCAGGTAAACAAGTTAAAAGAAGAGACAGTCAGGAATAAATGAAAGATGTAAAGAGTACGATAATAAAAATACAGAACTACTATAAAATACATGTTTTATACACAGTTTATATACAAAATATACAGAATCTCAATAAGAACTGGGTTTAAATATGAATATTTGTTTTGAGGTGCTTTAAGAATTTGTTATTAAATCTTTAACCTTTACTCTTCTATATTAGTTTATTACCTATATATACAAAACAAAAACCTTGTTTTAATTATTTGATGTTTTATCATTTGAATATTAAACAAATTATAACTTATTATAGCACTAAAGCCACTGTAATAAAAACCTTCAGCGTTCTGTTACTGAAAGGACTGACGATTTGAGAAGAAATGTTGTGTTCAAAGACTTCAGTTGGTTTTAACAGGTAAAAACCCAAACAACCATAAAACCTGAGGAGACGACCTCGTACCTCTCTGGTAGTGGACGACGGGAGGACGAAGCCCTCGATGGACAGACCGTGACACTGCAGAGAAACAGAATTGGTCTTAGAAGTTCATCAATAAAATTGGGAAATAATCCAATCTATTAAAAAAAATAAAATGCAATCAATGTTTTTTTGGTAACACTTTACTTGAATAGGTATTCATAAGATTGACATAACACTGTCATAACCATGACATAACAGCTGTCATAAACATCAATGAATACTTATGACAGCTGTCGTTAAGTGTCATTCGGTAAGTTATGTCACTTTTAATGCAAAGTTGACATTGTTTGAGATGTTTTTGTTCTGACAACTTGACATAAAGACAATTTAAACTGTCATAGCAAACCTAATTGCCAAACTTTAAAAAATTATGTCAAGTTCTCACACTGCAAAAACTCAAAATCTTTCCAAGAATATTTGTCTTATTTCTTGTCAAAATGTCTCATTTCTAGTCAAAACTAATATTTTTTCACTTAAACTAAGACTCATCACCTAAAAATTTACTTGTTTTGAGATAAGTTTCACTTGTTTCAAACAAATTTTCACTTGAAATAAGTAGAACAATCTGCCAGTGAAAGCAGGTTTTTTGTGTTTGTAATAAGAAAGAAAAACGTGCTCCACTATCAGATTTTTCTACTTATTTCAAGTGAAAATATGCTTGAAAGAAGTAAAAAGTGTCGAAAAACAAGCTGCTTTTTATGTGATGAGTCTTATTTTAAGTATAATGAGATTTGTTTTGACTAGAAATGACATTTTTGACTTGAAATGAGACAAATATTCTTGGTAAGATTTTGAGTTTTTGCAGTGCATAACAAGGACATCTCAAATAATGTCAACTTTGCATTGAAAGTGACATAACTTACCGAACGACACTTAACGACAGCTGTGATAAGTATTCATAGATGTTTATGACAGCTGTTATGTCATGGTTATTATGACAGTTTTATGTCAATCTTATGAATACCTATTCAAGTAAAGTGTTACCGGTTTTGTTTTTTAAGAGCAGACGAACAGGAGAACCGACCTTCTGCAGGATCTTCCAGACCTTCTGGTAGAAGCCGACCGGGACGCGGTTCAGAGCGCCGTCCAGACGCCTCCTGCGCAGCCATTGGCCGTGCCTGGTGTCCTTGGCGGCGTGGACGCTGTCGGGGATGTCCAGAGACTCGATGGACGGCAGCCTGTACCTCTGAACGCATCGGGGACAATCAAGGACAGGACATGGATTAGTGTTTGGCTGCGTTTTATTTTGAAAGAACCAGCGCCTCCTCCTTCCTGTTTCATCACAATCCAGCAAGAACCAAATCTGACCCAAGTCAAAAAGATGAAATGTGATCCATAGACATAAATCTTTACCCCAGACTCCGTGTTTTCTATGTCCAGTGACTGAGATGGCATGCTCTGAGACGAGGTGGGAAAAAAAAAACAAAGGAACAAAAGGAAAGAGGAGAGAAAGAAGGGAGGAAAGGAAAAAAAAAGATGACAACATGAAAAACAATGTCTGGATGTTAAATGAAGCGTGAGAGTCGGATCCAAACAAAAACCTTGAGACACGACGTGCACCAATGAAAACAGAGCAAAGATGGACCAAGGACGAAGTAATTAAACTTCATTTGAAAACTCATTTATCTTTAAAGGGATACGCCAACTTTTTTTTTTCGTGTCTTGCCTCACTCCCGAGTCGATGACCAGCAGATAGACACCATCCTTTCGACTGTGCGTGCAGTAACAAGGGAGATAGAGCCGTATCGCCCGTAATTAGCTTAGCTCAAACGCTGGAAGTGTGTAGTGTTAGCCTGCTGATTTCATTTTAGCTCTAAACTCTGTAAATATATCACTTTATCAACATTTCAAACATTTTTAAGCGTGAAAGTAGCTGTTTGATCAGCAGTGTGTCGTTATTTTGTCTAAATACCAGCTGTTTACAATTTTGACCGGACAAATTTGGCGCTACTCAAGCTAGCCGTTGTGACCAACGCACTTCCGGTTACTTCCGGTTACTTCCGGTTACTTTCACAAAATAAAACGCCTGTTGCCCTTTACATACAGAAGTGCTTTTACTTTGAAATAGGAAGCTAACCTACCCTCGATGTAGCTAGCTTGAACCAAAATAAACCGTCTTTGCTTGAACCCTCCGTTTTGACCAATCTCGTCCTGTTACCAGCGTTTGACCGCTCAAGATGCCTTAGGGACCGTTCGTTATTTATGGAATGGGCCACCGGAGGAAAATGGGGGGGGGTCATGCCATAATATTCTTTGTTGAGGGGTGGGTCTACTAAAAAAAAAAGGTCAGTGAGGGGGGGTCATTCAACTTTTTGTCTGGAGGACACTGCAATGCCCGCAAAAAACAAAAACAAAACAAAACGGGACATTCAAAGCTGCAAGCACTAATGACAATGAGAGCAACGGCCCAAATCACAGCGTTATTTTATATTGCTCTGGTCTGCCCTGAGTGAGGTTCGAACTCGAGTCTCCCGCACCGCAGGCGACGATGCTAACCGCTTCGCCAAGAACTCAATAAGGGTTTTGCCCGCGGCTTAGCACGTCTTTTATGGGTGAGTGAGTTTAACTTCAGTACCGTACAGAGGCTACGCTGCCTGCCTGCCTCATTGCGTAACTCTACATAGTCTGAGCAGCACGTACGTTCACGTTGCTTTCGTGAATTGTAAACAAACAGACGCCCCCCCCCCCCCTCGGTTTTAGCGTCCAGCAGTTTAGCGGCTAATTCAACTGCAGTGATGGATAACTGTACAACTTCATGAGCTTCATTTGAGGAATAAACGGCAGCTTTTACCTGACGGGAGACCGACGCCTGAGCTACGGTAGCTAACAGCTATCTGGTTTTTATCTACTTCTCCCTCTCTTTCACACACACACACACACACACACACACACACACACACACACACACACACACACACACACACACACACACACACACACACACACACACACACACACACACACACACACACACACACACACACACACACACACACACACACACACACACACACACACAGTTGTCTGTCATATCCGTCGTAAACCTTGTAATAATACGTTGTTGAGTGTAGTTGTTGCTTCGGTTTGAGTGTGGATTAATTGTTAATGGTTTGTTGTGTAATGTGAGCTGGTCCAAAATCGCGATTCTGTTATTGATGAGTTGGTTTAATAACAGCTGATGAATAGCATTGTGATGAGAAGCTGTTGCACACATGGTTGTCAAAATGAAATAAAACTAGTGTCACGCGCTACGTGATGCGATGTCACGTGTCGATGGCTGGGGGGGGGGGTCATGTATCTTTTGATAAGGCTTAATGCAGGGTCATGTTAAAATGTATTGACTCCGACAGGGGGGTCATGTAAAAAAAAAAAAAAGTCCCGTGAATCCCTCCGGTGGCACTGATGATAAATAACGAACAGTCCCTTACCGGAGAGTTTTGTCAGCTCTGAGACGAAGATCGGCCCGCCGGTTTCCGTTTAGAGTTGCTGAAGAGTTTCTCTGATGACTTTAGGTGGAGGCAGGCTAACACTACCCATACACTTCCAGCGTTTGAGCTAAGCTAATTAGCGGTGCGATACGGCTCTATCTCCCTTGTTACTGCATGCACAGTCAAAACGATGGTGTCTATCTGCTTGTCATGGACTCGGGAGTGAGGCAAGACACGTAAAAAAAAATGTTGGCGTATCCCTTTGAATAAATAAAATGAATTAAATTAAATTAAAACTGTAGCTGCTACACGGAGCTGATTTATCATTTATCGATCACAAATCCAAAATCCATCATATAAATTCAAACAGCAGATCGATTAAAAGAAGCTGATTGATCATAAAACCGTTAGTTGCGGCTTTTTTTTTTAACATTAATTAAATGAATGAACTGCAGATTGAAGCAGTTTTTCCAGCAGCAGAGTTAATCGCTCTGAGTCACAGCGTTTAGTCCACGACCGCCAGACAACACCTGGATTATTCAATTAAAAAATAAAAACAGGTTTAATAGCGTTATCGAGTTGTCATCGGTGTTGTTATGGTTATCGGTGATGTTATGATTATCGGTGTTGTTATGGTTATCTGTGTTGTTATCATTGTTGTCGTTATCTGTGTTGTTATTGGTGTTATTTGTGTTGTCATGGTTATCATTGTTTTGATGGGTGTTGTTACGATTATCGGTGTTGTTATCGTTGTTCTTATGGTTACCGTTCTTATCTGTGTTGTTATGGTTATCGTTGTTGTTGTCATGGGTTTCGGTGTTGTTATGGTTATCAGTGTTGTGATCGATGTTGTTACGATTATCGTTGTTCTTATGGTTATCGTTCTTATCGGTGTTGTTATGGTTAACAGTGTATTTATATGTGTTGTTATCATTGTTGTCGTTATCGGTGTTGTTATCAATGTTATGGATATTGGCGTTGTTATGGTTATCGATGTTGTTATGGTTATCGGTATTGTTTTCAGTGCTGTTGTTATCGGTGTTATTATGGTTATCGGTGTTGTTATCGGTGTTAATACTGTGCGTTCAGACCAAAAGCTTCCAAAGCGTCAAAACACCGGAAGTCAATTAATTTTCAATGAGAGCTCGGCGACACTGAGCGACCAAAGCGTCAACTGGCGTCACCGCGCTTCCAAAGCGTCACCAGACGAGAAGTTGAGCCTTGGTTAACTTTAGGGTAATTAGCTATGACGCGGTTCGGCGGCAACCTGTCAGAATAGAGACGCCCCTTCGGCTCCCCAATGACCAGCGCGATCGAACTTTGACGTCAGTCACGTGACGAGCAGCCAAAGCGGCTGAAAATATTTGCAGTTTTGGAAGCTGTCTTGTCTGAAGCCCACCCTTGAGCGTTTTTGACGCTTTGGAAGCTTTTGGTGTGAACACACAGTTATGGTTATCGGTGTTGTTATTGGTGTTGTTATCTGTCATAGATATATACACATAGATGCCGCATCTGACGCTTCTGTCCATTGGAACGATACGTCACCGCCGCCGCCATCTTGATATATGTCAGAAACTCCTGCCCAAGATGGCGGCCGTGGATGTGCCTGACAAGCCCGAATGCGGCATCTATGTGTATATATGGTTATCTGTGATGTTATCGGTGTTGTTATGGTAATCGGTGTTGTTATGGGTGTTGTTATGGTAATCGGTGTTGTTATCGGTGTCACCTTGGAAGGAGACGTCTGTGACGGGTCGAACTGAAACAAAGAAAAAACAAACAAACGCAAAACACAAAAATCCATATTTGGACGTTTCTGATTCCTCTTCCTGTCCAGAGCCTCAGACACCGAGGTCGTTAACCAGAAACCAATTAACCATGAATCACTGACACCTCCACCTTCATCATCTTCATCATCATCATTTTGATCAGCTGTCAATCATCTGCAGCTGCATCAGAACAAAAACTAAAATGTATCTTTTAACTCGTCTAACACCTCATCATCATCATCACCTTCACTGATGACACCCTGCGCTCCAACATCTGCAACAGAGAAAAAACAATGAACCCCAAACGACTATCGCCCTCAACTGTCATCCAGAGCATCATCATCATCATCATCATCATCATCATCATCATCATCATCATCATCATCATCATCATCATCACTGTGATCCGCTCTAAATCATCTGTAGCCGCATCTGAACAAGATTAAAGTCTTAATTATGATCTAATTTCACATAATCTGATCGATTAACTCGTCTTTTAACTCGTCTAACACCTCCCTCATCATCATAATCACCATCATCATCATCACTGAGTCACATGACACCCTGCGCTCCATCATCTGCAACAGAGAAAACACAATGAACCTCCAACAACCAGAGCCAGTTGACGCCATTAAAGGAGAATTCCGGTCATTTTTGATCCCTAAATCGTTGTGCTGATGGTCACCCAGTGTTGGTTGGAGCAAAAAACGCGACGAAAATTGATGCAGGCAAACCGGAGTTACACCATGGCTAGACGGCGCTAGCGATAGCCACAACGCCGGTATAAACAGTATAAACTTTGTGTTTTAAGTTTATACTGTTTATACCGGTTTATACTGTACAGTTTATGGGTTCAGTGGTGTGTCGTAAGGATTCGAGTCATGTACCATAGATATTTGATTGTTTTTTGAGTGTTTGTTGTGGTTGAAAAAATTGCCCCCGTACTTTAGCGTTGTGGCTATCGCTAGCGCCGTCTAGCCATGGTGTAACTCCGGTTTGCCTGCATCAATTTTAGTTGCGTTTTTTGCTCCAACCAACACTGGGTGATCATCAGGACAACGATTTAGGGGTCAAAAATGACCGGGATTCTCCTTTAATATCATCTCCTCCTCTTCATCACCACCAGCATCATCATCATCATCATCATCATCATCACTGTGATCAGCTGTCAATCACCTGCAGCCGCATCAGAACAAGATCAAAGACTGAATTATGATCGAACTTTTTTCTAGTTAACGTCGTCTTTTAACTCGTCTAACATCATCATCAGCTGTATCATCGTTCGTTCTGGAGCTTTCAGCTGCGTCTCACTGTCTTCATCAACATGAACCTTTGAGTTTCACATCTGAGAGAGGAGGTCGAGTCGAAAGCACTGAAGAAAAAAACAACAAAAAAAAAGCAAGTAAGTGGACGTTGAGTTGAGTTTCCAGTGTGGACAGCGGTGATGAAGACAGTGAGATCCAGCTGAAAGCTCTGGGACAAGACGATCCTGCCTAAGCCCCCTGACCGAGGACAATCAATGACATCGCTCGTTGCTGTTGCTATGACAACAGTGTTAAAACAGAGATGAAAGTGGACTCTTTCTTCACCTTCAGCGGCTCCACCAGCGACACCCTGCGCTCGGTCTGAAACACAAACACCAGGTCGGAGATGAGTCACAGCGGACGAGCCGCTCCCGCCGATTCAATCAAAACTTTATTGATCAACTCAGCAATTAAACGCCTCTAATTAACGCCGCCTCGTCCTGATTGGATCATCTCCAACAACAACCAATGACCAATTAATCGTTTTATTTCCCCGCCCCATCAGGCCCCGATCATCATCATCATCATCATCATCATCATCGTCATCATCACCTGTCGGGGGTCCGTCAGAGACAACCGGTGCCCCAGCTGCAGAAACACAACAAGTCAGTTTGCAAAACCGCAGGATTTTCAAAATAAGAGTCCTCCTGCCTTCATCCTTCATCCTTCACCTACGTCATCGTCATCATCATCATCACCATAGATACCTCTCTAACCCTCCGTCTCCGTCCTCGTGTTCCTCACCAGCTTCATGTCGCTCTTCAGTTTGCTGATCCCGGCCCTCTCGCTCTTGGTGGCGCCCACGTTGCCGAGGTGATGGATGGAGATGGCGGGACTGACGCCGGCGTCCATCTCTCTCACTGAGGAGAAAAACAACAACAACACAAAAAAACACAAAACACATCACGACCTTCAACAGAGACAAAACGCACTCTACAGCTCGGTACATAAACACAAACGGACAGCGGTTGATCTGATTGGTCGAGGGAACGAGCGACTCACCGCTGCGCTGGACGCCGAACTCCTTCCCACTGAGGATGTGATGGAGGAGGTTCTTCAGCTCAGACGGACTCATGCTCATCAGACTGTCTGTGGCCTCCTCGCCTACACACACACACACACGTATGTTTTTCCTGATGCACCTGAACGCAGCAGCAGTTCAGTCACATTTCATAATTTTAGCTCAGAGTTAGAGTCTACACCTTGAATAGTCGATGTGCAGCTCGCGGCTCTGCTCCGCCGTTCTAAAAATAGCTTGCACCGACAATTAAAGGTAACGAACCTACTGCTAAGACTATAGGGATTATGGCAATGGGCCAATTTGCCAAAATGTTGTGTTTGTTCCAGTTTAAACAGTGAGAGTAGAGAGTTCCTGATGTCCCTGAACGTCTCATCTCACCTGAGCAGTTGAGTGAATGAGCCAGTTCAGTGGCCATGACCTGGATGATGAGTCCGATCCGAAGCCGGAACATCTCACTGAACAGACTCGGCTCGGTCCGGATGCTCATGGCCAAGTACACCATGATCTCCTGAGGAGGAGGAGGAGGAGGAGGAGGAGGAGGAGGACACAGTTTAGTTTAGTTTATTATTCAGATCCCCATTAGCTGCGGCAAAGCCACAGCTATTCTTCCTGGGGTCCAACAGTATCAAATATACAGTCAAAAATACGAAAACAGAAACATTATAAAAAATTAAAAACAAAGAAAACAAAAAACAAGTGAGCAATACGCCTTTCCACTTCGTTACTGTGCTTTATCCATTCTTTGTTAGTAATTAATCACATACTAATCCATATTGCATCCATATCTACATATTATATATGTATACATCATTCCACAATCAACTTACACTTCATATCATACGTTCATTCTACAGCATATAGATTCATTCTGCAGCATACACATTATAATAACACATATATCTATAAAAATATACAACATACAGTATTATACATATAAATATACCATGTTTTCCTATTTTGCTAAATACTTTTTTATTAATATTTTGAGTTACTTCATGTTAGTTATGTTAGGGCAGAGGATGAAGATGAGGACGAGGATGAGGACGAGGACCGACCTGAGTGAGGATGGCGATGCTGATGTTGTTGTCGCTGGCCTCGTCGATGAGCGCGGCCAGCTGGTCGGCGGGGAGCGGAGCCGTGATGGTTTTCTCCCGGGGCTCCGGCGGCAGGCCGACCGTCAGGTGCTTCTGGTGAGCCAGCAGGTCAGAGCAGGCCTACGGACAGACGGGGAGGGGGCTCGGCCAATCAGAGCAGAGCTGACAGGGTTCATTCACACAGTGTTGGCTTTCAGATGGACCGCGGTGCTTTCTGCTGAACCAGCAGCGCTCACACCAGTTTACGTGGAACCAAAGTGGGAGGACGTTATTCTGCGTTACTTCAAATTCAAAGTGAGCTCATGCAAAACCTCTACGAAGTTATGGCAACAGGAAAAACTGAAAGAAGATTCCCGCACACTGTAAATCTTGCATAAGGACTTTTACTTCTGGACAGAGCAACGTTTCGGTTGTTTCATCTGCAGAGTTGAGGCATCGAGTAGAAAAAACTTTTTAAATAGACAATAAGCAGAAATAACCAATACTGTATATAATGGTTAGGTTTTTTCTGTTTTTTGTTGTTCTACTCTGCATTACTCAATTTTTATTTTTTTTCTGTCTCTTTAACCCTTCTTCATTTTTTTTTTTTTTTTTTAAAGTTAACTAATTATTTGGTCTGGTGTTGGAGTAAACCCAGGCTTGGCCATCTCTTTCCCAGAGTTCAAAGATGAGAATAACTTTACTTTATTAAGCCCCAAAGGTAAAATTCATATAACTTGTTCTTTCTTTCTCTGCTTTCTAGCTTTCCTTTAAATTCTGCAGATGCCCAAATCGCCACCAAACATTTAGTTTCTTCATCAGACCACTGCAATTTTTTCTCTCTCTCCTCCTTCCTGCTCGTCTTCACAGCCTAGAATAAGACACGCCCACTGATGATGTCACGGTTCACAGGGAAGAACCAGCTATTTCTTGGTTTCCTTGAGAACCGACTTTTCAGGTTCTGAACCTGTTATTTTTTTCTGGTCTGAACATGAAACCACTCACACTGTCTGTGCTCACATTCAGTTCAGTGTTTTAATGCAGCTGAATTTCTGCTAAAGCTTCTTCTCATTTGCATATTTTTCTGTTTCTGGAAAAAAAAACTAGTTTATTTGACATATTTAAACTTTATTTAATAGTGATTATTACAAAAAAATTTCACTGGTGGCACCAAAAACTGTAATGAACTCCTCCCTGTGTGTTTTATTTATAGCCGTGTGTGTGTGTGTGTGTGTGTGTGTGTGTGTGTGTCGTACCGAGTCGAGCTCCTCCACCTTCTTCCTCAACATGCCGGAGATCATCCTGATGAGGCCCCACTGCTTCAGGTCACCAGCCTTCTCGTAGAGGTCGCTGAGCAGAGAGCGCACGGTGGAGCCTTTACCGTGCACTTGGGTGTCCCAGTCCATGCCCCTGGGGGGGGGGAGGAGGAGGAGGAGGAGGAGGAGGAGGAGGAGGGAAGAGGAGGAGGAGGAGGAGGAGGAGGAGGAGGAGGAGGAGGAGGAGGAGGAGGGAAGAGGAGGAGGTGTGATGATCCATGCGTTTTACAGATTTTCATTGGAAAAAAAAAAAAAATCCATGCATTTACCGCGACTACCGAAACCAGGGAAACGTAAACATAAAATTCCACTGGCAACTAGTTACTTTTGACATGACGTAATCAGAACAGTAACATGATTACATTAAAGGTACATTGTGTAAGAATTACTCCCATCTAGCATTGCGGTTGTAGATCGCAAGCAACTCAATTGTATTTTTCATGCTGCATTCACGTGAAATTGGGCAGACGGCAGACGGACGACAGCTGCTGCACGTAACGGCATAAACAAGCCTCTATGCAAACAAGTGGTCCGTCAGCACGAGGCAAAACAATACACGTGACAATATGTTGTCATGGTGATGTCGTATTGTTTACCTGGCCCACGTTTTACCGGCTTTCTCTGGACTTCTGTGACTAAAATGACATCTGGTTTGTTACAGATGGCCGTCTGCCCGACTGCAGGTGAATGCAGCATCAGTGTAACGCTCCATTCCTCCTCACTGCGTTACCGCGGTGACTTTTCACAGACGCCACCGCCACCTGAGCCGACAGCTCCGGTGTCTCCGCTGAGTTTCCGTGGTTTCCTACCGTCACGCTGCCACTGAACGTAAAAACATGGCGACGCCACATGGCAGCCAGCACCGAGCTTACCCGCTCCATGGAGATATGAACGATATGAACGGCTAATTCAGAGCTGAAAGGAACACTTCAGTTTGTTGATGGGGGGGATTTACGGATTACGGGTTGATGAAAAACAGACTGAAGAACCAAATAATCGATTTTCGTGAATAGACAACAGGAGAAGTTACACAATGTCCCTTTAAAATTACTTGCTCAACTTGCTCAACACCAGTCCTGATGCATTCATCCTTTAAAGCTTTTTTCTTTTTGTAAATGAGGCACCATAGAAATAAAGTTATTATCATTTCTATCATAATTACAAAAAAAAACAAAAGATGAAATAATAAAATGTTTTCTATGATAAAGAGAAAACTTGTGAAACGTCCTCACTTGTCCTTGAAGAGGATGAAGAGGATGTCGGCCTGGTCCTGCAGGTTCTGCGGCTCCTTCAGGAATCTGACCAGAGCGGCGTAGTCCACTTCTCCACTGGCGTCTTTGGGGATCCCACACTCCGTCGTCACGGTGACCTCTGGACCCTGGAGGAGGAGGAGGAGGAGGAGAGGAGTTAAACGAGGAGATAAAATAAACTAGATGATAATGACAGAAGAGGAAGAAGAAGAGGAGGAGAAAATAAAACAAAACAATAGATGATAATAGAAGAGGAGGAGGAGGATAAGAAAAAAAAGAAGGAGAAGTAGAAGAGGAGGAACAGACGGAGGAGTGCTTCTGGTCCGTGGAGCCCGGCAGGTTCAGGTTCAGCGCTCGTTGAGGAGAACGGAACAGTTTGCTGGGCAGGTACAACCCCACGTCTGGAGGGAAACACACAGACAGACAGAGATCAGCTGACTGAGTCACATACGTCATCAGTCTTCTCTGCTGGCTTTCACATGAGCAGACGTGACAAGCCACAAATCCTGTATTCAAAACTATATTAACTTAATGTAAATGTGGTGATTTCTGTCCGTAGGCTACAGAGCCCCGAGGCAGCGCTGCTCCTCTGTCCAATACACACATGAACCTTCACTTTTAATTCAAACAAACTAATGCGACTGCCACAATTGTTACATTTCATCAATGAGACCAGCATTTATCTCCTAAAAAGAATGTAACTACCCGGCGGTAAACCTCTAAAAACCTGCGGGTAAGTTAATTAGTGATCGTCTTTTCTCCCGGGATGACGACGGAGGTTGGCCGGCTGACGAGCTCTCCGGCCGGGGTGGTGTCTCTGTGACGAGCCGCTGATATGCCCCACAGGTGGAGCTTCACTTCTCCGAAAAACATCGGAGCAAACGTCTAAACAGCCGTCAATTCGATAAACCGACCGCACATTGGGGATCTAAACAGCTACTTTCTCGCATTTCTCGCTGTAGCGCTGTTGTTACGTCACTTTGTTAAGTTTTAATATTTTTTCATGCAAGAAAGTAGCTGTTTAGATCCCCAATGTGCGGTCGGTTTATCCAAATAACAGCTGTTTAGACGATGTTTTTCGGAGAAGTGAAGCTCCACCTGTGGAGCAGATCAACGGCTCGTCACAGAGACACCACCCGTCCGGAGAGCTCGTCAGCCAGCCAACCTCCGTCGTCATCCCGGGAGAAAAGATGATCGCTAATTAACTTACCCACAGGTTTTTAAAGGTTTACCACCGGGTAGTAACATTCTTTTTAGGAGATAAATGCTGGTCTCAGTGATGAAATGTAACAATTGTGGCAGTCGCATTAGTTTGTTTGAATTAAAAGTGAAGGTTCATGTGTGTATTGGACAGAGGAGCAGCGCTGCCTCGGGGCTCTGGAGCCTACGGACAGAAATCACCACATTTACATTAAGTTAACATGGTTTTTAATACAGGATTTGGTTTGGATTCTGGTTCTGGTCCCTCTCTCCCTCCCTCTCTCCTCCCTCCTCCTCCCTCCGTCATCTCTCCTTCCCTCTCTCCCTCCTTCCTTCCCTCCTCCCTCCCTCCTCCTCTCTACCTCTCTCCTTCCCTCCCTCCCTTTCCCTCCTCCTCCTTTCCTCTCTCTTCCTTCCTGCCTCCCTTCTCCTTCACTCCCTCCCTCCCTCCTCCTCCCTCTCTCCTTCCCTCCTCACTCCCTTCCTCCCTCCCTTTCCCTTCTCCTCCCTCTCTTCCTCCTTCCTGCCTCCTCCTTTCCTCCCTCTCTCCCTCCCTCCTTCCCTCCCTCATCTCTCCCTCTCTCCTTCCGTCCTCCCTCCCTCATCTCTCCCTCCCTCCTTCCCTCCTCCTTTCCTCCCTCCCTCTCTCCTTCTCTCCCTTCCTCCTCCCTCCCTCTCTCCCTTTCCCTCTTCCTCCCTCCTCCTTTCCTCCCTCTCACCCTCCCTCCTTCCTCTTTCCCTCCCTCCTCCTCCCTCTCTCCCTGTCCTCTCTCCTCTCTCCCTCCTTCCCTCCCTCCTTCCCTCCCTCCCCCCTCCCCCTCCCCCTCACTGTGGATGTTGAGCTCCTGCGCCTTCTTCCTCAGCGACACCATGTCCTTGGTCTTGTTGGCGATGGCCTTGAACCGGCTCAAACCGGCCAGAGGCTTCGCCGGCTTCTTCTTAGGAGCCGCCTGAGCCAGGAGGTGGTCGAGGTACTGGGCCAGGTCGTCGGCCTCTGGAGGAGGAGGAGGAGGAGGAGGAAGAGGAAGAGGAGGAGGAGGAGGGAGGAGGAGGAGGAGGAGGAGGAGGAGGAGGAGGAGGAGGAAGAGGAGGGAGGAGGAGGAGGAGGGAGGAGGAGGAGGAGGAGGAGGGAGGGGGAGGAGGAGGAGGAGGAGGAAGAGGAGGAAGGAGGAGGAGGGAGGAGGGGGAGGGGGAAGAGGAGGAGGAGGTAGGAGGTATGAGGTAGAGGAGGAGGAAGAGGAGGAGGTAGAGGAGGGAGGGGGAGGAGTAGTAGGGAGAGAAAGAGGAGGAGGAGGAGGAAAAGAAGGGACAAGGAGAAGGAGGAGGAGGAGGAGGTGGAGTAGTAGGGAGAGAAAGAGGAGGGAGGAGGAGGAGTAGGTAGGGGGGAGGAAGGAGGAAGAGGAGGAAAAGAAGGGAGAAGGAGGAGGAGGAGGAAGAAACAGCAGGAGCAGGAGGAAGAGAAAGAGGAGGAGGAGGAAGGAAGAATAGGAGGAAACAGATGAGGAAGAAGAGGAGTGGTGGGGGAAGGGGTGAGGGAAAGAAGGGAGGAGAAAGGAGGTGGAGGAAGGAACAGCAGGAGTAGGAGGAAGAGAAAGACGAGGAGGAGGAGGAGGAGGAAGAAGAAGAAGAAGAGGGGTGGAGGAAAACGAGGAGGAAGAGGAGTGGAGGAGGAGGAGGTGATGGATGGAGGAGTGGATGAAGAGTTACAAAGCCAGAGAGATCAGCTGTTTAAACTAAACCATCTGAAACAGCTCTAAGTGAAGAGGTTTTTAATCAATAAAACATGAAAATATTTAACAAATAATTCTGTTGCTACGACTTTTAGTTCCATTAGAAAATATAAAGTTCTTTTCAAGAGTAGTTTCATATTAAAGGTTTGAAAACATAAGAGATAAACTGATAGAAACAATCTGTTAACTGACTGTTTTAGTGATCATGAGTTTTTATCATATGAGTGAGTTTCAGTTTTTTAAAATTCAAATCAAAAATGCAGGAAAACACGTGACGATGCAGATCAACAGGTGCAACATGCAGCCAGTGACCAGCAGTTACTATGACAACAACATGCATCCAGCAGCTCTGATGACATCATGCATCTAATTAAATCAAACCAGTAGACAATGATGCAATGATGCAAACGACACGATGCGATCGCTAGAGGTTTAAATGCAGCAGACAAGCAGAGAGACAAGTTACTGAGTTTAACTGTTGGACATCTGTTATTGATGAAAGGGAAAAACATATTTCAGTTTCATATTAAGATTCCTTGAAGGCGATGAATATTAAAATATTAAAAGAATGATTAATTATTAGATAGTTAAAAAAGTAAAGTTTGGTTTATTGTCATTCGACATGTTAATAAACATGAAAGAATGAAATAAGTTGCTCAGAGTACAATTAATTAAACCTTATAACAATAAATAATCAATTCATATATTATAATAAATAATTAAAATAACCTAAAACAATAAATCACATGTGTGAACTGTGATGACAGAAAAATAGCAGCTGATAAATCACCTGAAAGAACTGAAGGTAAAGACTAAGAATATCAATATATAGATAATATAGATCAATATGATAGGAATCTATATAATAAGGATCAATTTCATAATAATTAATATGATAGCAATCAATATGATAAAAATCTATGTAAGGATCAATTTGATAATAGTCAATATTCTAGGGATCAATATGATAATGAATATAAGGATCAATATGATTGACATCAATATAATAAGGATCAATTTGATAATAGTCAATATTCTAGGAATCAATACGATAAGAATCAATATAATAAGGATCAATATTATAAGAATCAATACGATAAGAATCAATATAAGGATCAATATGATAATGAATATAAGGATCAATATGATTGGAATCAATATAATAAGGATCAATGTGATAAGAATTAATATGATAGAAATTTATATAATAATTATCAATTTGATAATAGTCAATATTCTAGGAATCAATACGATAAGAATCAATATAATAAGGATCAATATTATAAGAATTAATATGATAAGGATCAATATGATAGGAATCAATATAAGAATCAATATAAGGATCAATGTGATAATAATCAATATGATAAGGATCAATATGACAGGATCAATATGACTGAGTAGGTTATAAACAGTGGAACTCTTCTACATGTTTATGTATTGTATGAATACATAGAAGCAGGAACGGTCAAACCAACAATGGAAAACTAATAATCAACCAATCAATAATCAATAATCAATAATCAATCAACACCACCTGTGATTGGACAGTGGTGTTTTGTGTCTTTCTTTTTTCCACGGCTGGAGTCACCGTTCCATCGCGCTCAGGGTTTCTTACCATCGTCATAGCGTAACTCATGCACGAATCCAGCGCCGCCACCCTCATCATCATCATCATCATCATCATCCTCATCATCATCATCATCATCATCATCATCATCATACTCGTCGGCGTGGCAACGGCCCATGCTGCCGTGACCCTTACCGGCCAGGAAACTAAGGTGAGCGAAACAGGAAGTGGTCAGGAAGTCCGACAGCTTCCCTGTCTGGATCCTGGAAGAGGAGGAGGAGGAGGAGGAGGAGGGAGGGGTAGAGGGGGAGGAAGGAGGAGGAGGAGGGAGGAAGAGGGGGAGGAAGGAGGAGGAAGAAGAGGAGGAGGAAGATGACGAGGAAGAGGAGGGAGAGAGGAAGGACGAGGAAGAGGAGGGAGAAGGAGGAGGAGGAAGAGGAGAGAGAGGAAGGAGGAGGAAGAGGAGGGGGAAGGAGGAAGAGGGAGAGGAGGAGGAAGAGGAGGAGGAGAGAGGAGGGGAGAAGAGGAAGGAGGGGTAGAGGAGGAGGGAGGAGGAGAGAGAGGAAGGACGAGGAAGAGGAGGAGGAGGAGGAGGAGGGGAGAAGAGGAAGATGAGGAGGAAGGAGGAATAGGAAGAGGAGAGAGAGGAAGAGGAGGAGGAAGAGGAGGAGGAGGAGGAGGGAGAAGGAGGAAGAGGAGGAGGAGAAGGAGGAGGAGGGAGAAAGAGGAGGAGGAAGAGGGAGGAGGAGGAAGAGGAGAGAGAGGAAGGAGGAGGAAGAGGAGGTAGAGGAAGAAGAGGAGAGAGAGGAAGGAGAAAGAGGAGGAGGAGGAGGAAGAGGAGGGAGAAGAGGAGGAGGGAGAGGAAGAGGGGAGAAGAGGAAGGAGGAAGAGGAGGAGAGAGGAAGGATGAGGAAGAGGAGGGAGAAGGAGGAGGAAGGACGAGGAAGAGGAGGAGGAAGAGGAGGAGGGAGGAGGAGGAAGAGGAGGGGGAAGGAGGAAGAGGGAGAGGAGGAGGAACAGGAGGAGGAAGAGGAGAGAGAGGAAGGAGGAAGAGGAAGAGGAGAGATAGGGAAGGAGGAGGAAGAAGAAGAGGAAGAGGGAGGAGGAGGAAGAGGAGAGAGAGGAAGGAGAAAGGGGGGAGAGAGAGGAGGACAAGGAGGAAGAGAGAGGAGGAGGATGAGGAGAGAGAGGAAGGAGGGGGAAGAAGAGGAGGGAGAAGGAGGAGGAGGAAGAGAGAGAGGAAGGAGAAAGGGGGGAGAGAGAGGAGGACAAGGAGGAAGAGAGAGGAGGAGGATGAGGAGAGAGAGGAAGGAGGGGGAAGAAGAGGAGGGAGAAGGAGGAGGAGGAAGAGGAGGAGGAGGAGGAGAGAGAGGAGGAGGAAGAAGAGAGAGAGGAAGGAAGAGGAAGAGGAGGGAGAAGGAGGAGGAGGAAGAGAGAGAGGAAGGAGAAAGAGGGGGAGAGAGAGGAGGACAAGGAGGAAGAGAGAGGAGGAGGATGAGGATGAGGAGGAGGAGGAGGAGAAGGAGAAAGTGAGAGAGGAGGAGGAGAGTGAGAGGAGGAAATACATCGATTGAAATGTAAAAAATACTCTGACACGAGCTCCTCATGACATCACAGTGAGTGTGTGATGTCACAGCCCACCTGGCTCCTCCATAGTAACCGTCCTGCAGCTTCTTCAGCGTGGCCAGAACGGCCGGATCCAGGTGACCTCGATCTTCACCTGAAACACACACACACATCTCACACATGATACCTGCAGGTGTGTGTGTGTGTGTGTGTGTGTGTGTGTGTGTGTGTGTGTGTGTGTGTGTGTGCAGAGATGGACAGAGTACTCGACCCCAGTACTTGAGTAAGAGTACAAATACTACTGGTCAAAATTTACTCCGTTACAAGTAAAAGTAGCTCAGTCGACATGTTACTCGAGTAAGAGTAAAAAAGTACTTGCTTTTAAAGGTACTTAAGTATCCAAAAGTACATGCTTTTAAATTTACTTTAAGTAAAAGTAAGAGTAAGAGTAAATTTCTTATTTTTCACATCAATGAATTACTATAATTTTTTCTAAATGAATTTAAGGAGCTTTTAACTCTTGTTTCTGAGAATGAACTCTTTGAAACTTTTAGGGGTTAGGGTTTCCTTCTTTGACAAACACAGCTTGTGTCCAATAGTATTTTAGAAAAAAAGAAAAAAAGAGCAGACCTGAAAGTAACAAGTACTTTTCAGCCTTCCTAGAAATTAACTTGAGTAAAAGTAAAAATATTTGTCTTGGAAATGTATTCAAGTAAGAGTAATAAGTACCAAAGAAATCTAATACTCAAGTAAAGTACAAACCCTCTGGATATGTACTTAAGTACAGTACTCAAGTAAATTTACTCCGTTACTGTCCACCACTGTGTGTGTGGTTGTGTGTGTGTGTGTGTGTGTGTGTGTGTGTGTGTGTGTGTGTGTGTGTGTGTGCTCACTCAGCATGGACAGGGAGACGGGGAAGGTGACCGTGGGCCGTCCCGTCATCCTCCACCTGGACGCCAGGTAGGCGATCTCCGTCCGCAGCATCTCCACGATCATCTTGTTGTCCAGCGCCATGTAGAACTGCTGGTGGTCCACGAACTGCAGGGACACAGGGCACGCACAGTATTATGGGATGTTTGGGTTGTTTAAGGTAATGATGTAATATGTTTCCATGGCGACCTGAGGGGTGAAGGAGAAGATGGTGCCCCTGATGATGTAGAACTTGGAGGTTCCCAGGACGCCGATCCTCCTGTAGGGACGACCGGTCAGACCGAGCCGGGGGTTACGACCTGGAGGAGGAGGGGAGGAGGAGAAGGAGGGGGAGAAAGTGGAGGAGGGGGAGGAGGAGGGGGGTGGAGAGGAAGTAGGAGGGGGAGGAGGAAGTAGGAGAAGGTGAAAGAAGAGGATGGGGAGGAAAAGGAGAAGGAGGAGGAGGAGGAAGAAGAAGAAGTGGGGGGAGGAGGAAGAAGAGGATGGGGAAGGAAGAGGACAAGGAGGAGAAAGAGGAAAAGGAGGGGGAGGAGGAAGAAGATGGGGGAGGAAGAGGAGGAGGAGGAGGAAGAGGAAAAGGAGGGGGAGGAAGAAGTAGGAGGAGGAGGAGGAGGAGGAAGAGGTGAAGAAGTGGGAAGAGGGGGAGGAGGAAGAAGGGAGGGTTGGAGAAAGAGGAGTGGGGGAGGAGGAGATGAAGAGGAAGAACAAGAAGAAGGAGGAAGAGGAGGGGGAGAAGGGAAGGAGGAAGAGGAGGAGGGGGAGGGGGAAGAAGAAAAAGTAGTAGGAGGAGGAGGGAGGAAGGAAGAGGAAGAGGAGGAGGAAAAAGAAGAAGTGGGAGGAGGAGAAGGAGGAGGAGAAGCCTCCTGGTTATTGACATCTCATTTTTTTAACCCCAACTTTAAAGGAATAGTTCACCCAAAATTCAAATTTCACTCATTATCTCCTCACCCTCATGTCGACTAAGGGCTGGGAGAAGTTTCAGAGTCCTCCGTGGCTTCTCTGAGTTACAGCGGGGCTCCGTGCAGCAGTGCATGTCCATATAACGGTTGCGAATGGGCTTCACTTTTCGTCGCCCAAAAAGACACACCAAAAAACATCCAAATACCTCCATGCTGCTCGTCTGTAATGTCCCTCTTGTATTGAAGCCCCAACATGAGAAATTGTTCCGAAAAAAATCAAATAAGTATAATAATAATAAGTACGTATATTTTAAGGTTGTTTGTAGCGGAAGCTCCCAGCACTGCTCTTCCTGGTCCATCCAAATGTTGCGCGATTTGCATTGACACCGGCGCAAATCGCGAACAATTTCTGATGTCGGGGCTTCAATACAAGAGGGACATTACAGACGAGCAGTATAGTGGTATTTGGATGTTTTTTGGTGTGTCTTTTTGGACGAAGAAAAGTGAGCTCCGTTCACAACCATTATATGGACATGCAGTGCTGCGCCGAGCCCCGCTGTAACTCAGAGAAGCCACGGAGGACTCTGAAGCTTCTCCCAGCCCTTAGTCGACATGAGGGTGAGCAGATAATGAGTGAAATTAGAATTTTGGGTGAACTATCCCTTTAAGTTTCTCTTCATCTCTGATCCAACATTAGAGGAACTCCTCCTCCTCCTCCTCCTCCTCTCCTACCCAGTCGGGCGTAGATGTGGCTCAGGACTCTGGACGGCTGCACGTGGATGGGGTGGATGTCGGTCACCGTCTCCGCCTCGATGCCCTCCTTCTGCAGCAGCTGCTTGATCTCCTCCGTCTCCGCCAGGATCGACACTGCAGCAGGAGGAGCAGGAGGAGGAGGAGGACAGGGGAGGAGGGTTAGATCAGTAGTTTGATCAGTGATTATTGATTATTGATCACTGATGATCACTCACCCTGAACGACCACGTCAGGTTTGGGGATGGTGGAGAAGCGTCGGTTCAGAGGGTCGATCTCACCGGGAGCAAGAAAACCCTGAAACACGTCGATTACCGAGAGCATCAGTGTTCCTATCTGGTTCTGACAACAGGGACTTTAAAGGGATAGTTCAACATTTTGGCAAATTGGCCCATTGCCATAATCCCTATAGTCATAGCAGTAGGTTTGTTACCTTTATTTGTCGGTGCAAGCTGTTTTTAGAACGGTGGAGCAGAGCCGCGAGCTGCTCAGAGCTACGCTACGGAGGCTCATGGGATTTCTTGGTTTCCCTCATCAAACTCATCAAATACACAATCCAACAACTCCACAACGCTCTGGTGGACAAGTTGTGACCTGCACATTCACCATGCTATGAGATAATAACACAACGTTACCAGACAGAGTTGTTCTGTTTTTGAAACCGCAGACTACCGTACTGCCTACCTAATTTCCTGCTGTAGCGCTGTTATTACGTCACTTTGTTAAGTTTTAATATTTTTTAATGCGAGAAAGTAACTGTTCCCCAATGTGCGGTCAGTTTATCAAAACGACGGCTGTTTATAAGTTTGATACGACGTTTCACCTGTGTGAGCAGTGACCGCCGGAGCAGAGGCACAGAGGCAGCAGCCTGTCTGCAGAGCTGCTCGGCCGGCCAACCCTCGTCGTCACCCCGGGCGAGAAAACGATCGCTAATTAATTTACCCACAGGTTTATAGAGGTTTACCACCGACTGGTTAAATTTTAATTAGGAGATGGTCTCATTGATGAAACCTAACAATTGTGGCATTAGTTTGTTTGAAATAAAAGAGAAGCTTCCTGTGTGTATTGGACAGAAGAGCAGTGCTGCCTGGGGCTCTGTGGTCTAACGTTATGTACAGAAATCACCACTTTTACATCAATAAATAAATGTTTTTTATTTAACCAACCAGTCTGCATTAAATTGTATTTTATTTTATTAAAGGTCCCATATTATGCTGTTTTTCAACTATTTCACATGGTTCTAAGTTGTCCAACCATATAGTATTCCTAGTGTATTGTCCCCAAATCAATCTGCAGCTCTACATCTCAGTAATCTAAAAGTGGCTCTTCAGAGCTCTCCTGCGAACGAGCCATTTCTGTGTCTGCACCTTGAAATGCAAATAAGATGTGTAAACCACGTCCACTCCACACCTGTCACGGGGAGAGGGTGTGGTTTTCACTACAGGTACATGTGCCAGTGTTGACATTGGGACAGGGGGCTGGCATTGATTTCCAAAAAAAAAAAAAAAAAAAAAATTCTGAGACTGGCATCCTGTCTGAAAAAATGTAAATGTTCTTTCTTTCTTTTTTTTCTTCTTTTTTTTTTTACTGTGGCAGAAGGAGAAACATGGAGAGACTCCTACTACCATCAGAAAGTTCTGTGTGAAACTGTCAAATAAAAAAAACAAGTGAAACTGAGGAGCGCAGCACAAACTGTGCACTGTTGTATGGACTGATGAGAATATTGAGGTGGTTTTGCGCCGGGAGAGGAGACTTCCTCGTTCAGATGTCTCTCATTCCGTGATGAGGAGTCGGACCGCTGCGCTGATGAGAAGCGGTATCATTCCAATATTCTCTGATCCGCGATTTCATTTTTAATGACAGGCGGCTGTTTTTCAGTCAATGATTCAAAAGGATCATCTGGTGGCCGCGGTACCGACGTAAAAGTGTCAGCGGGTGGAGCTCAGGGTTTTCCAGACTGGCCCAGGGGGAGTATAAGGAAGTACCGGGAGGTGGAGTCACTTGAGTTCAGCGCATCCTGACGTCAAGTCTGCCAGCACTTCCAATTCACCCGTTTGGAGACACGATCTCAAAAAAGTGTAGAAATCAATTAAGGGAGTGAACAGACTTTTTTCACCTCCAGGCGTCATAGAAAGGCCACGGGAACACACAGGACCACTACAAAACCTGTAGAAAGTGGATTTTGCATAATATGGGCCCTTTAAGTTATACAACATGGTTACTGTACACGGCAAAGAGACTTCACTACTCTAAACCGTCTTTGGTTACGGTTAGACTTCAGGGGGGCATTGCTGTGTGGGATACAGTACACAATGTAGACTGGTCAGATGCTGAAGATATTTTCCAATGCCGAGCCATTTGCATTTAAAGGGGCAGGCACTGAAACAGACCGTTCTGAACAGGGCTGTTTGGAGAGGATGAACGGAGAGCTGTGCTGTTTGATCTTTGGGGTATTTTGACCGAAGCATGTCACAGACATGTCTTTAAGGCGCCTGGGAACTATTTAAATTTGTGGGAAAGGAGCAGAATATGTCTCCTTTAACATAAGAATGGGATGATCACACTGTTAGATGTTTTTGTAGCGTTACCTCAGTCAGCAGGTTTCCCAGGATGTAGAGCGACTGCGCCCACTTCAGAGGCAACTTCCCCATGGGAACCCTCTCCACAGAGTGAGGGTTCCCGTACTCCTCCTCCACCTGGTGGGGACAGAGGGAAACCACAACATTAATATTAATAATAATATTATATAATAATAATAATAATGATAACGTCTCTGTGTGTCCAGGACCTTCTCTGCTGGGACGCTGTACAGCTCCGGGACCAGCCTGATCCCGTCCTTCTGCTTGATCAGGATCCCGTCCAGAGCCTCCTGGTACTCCTGAACCTGGACCACACACACACACACACACACACACACACACACACACTGACGCTGTAAATATTCTGATGGTTATAACACACACACACACAGACACACAGACAGACAGACAGACAGGACGGACCTGCTCGGGGCTGTTGATGAAGATGCCGTCCAGGATGAGGTAGGTCCAGAACAGAGGCCACTCACACTCGATGTTCTCAAACAGCTTCAGCTCTGCAGACTCGTAGTACAGTCTGTTTGGGTCCTGCAGGGAAACACACACGCAGACACACACACAAGTTCATTAATCTCCAACAGAAACAGAATTTCATCCAGATGTGTTTGTTTACACGACAAGTCGGGTCTTTTCACCTCTTTAGGAGTTTTGTGTCCGTCTCTGAGGAACCTGCAGCAGCCGTACCGACCCTGACAACACACACACACACAGCGAAAAACATATTTTAATGGGTTAAAAGATGCACAAGGGTTAAATGTACTCAGATCAGAATCAGACACTTGAAACAGAAACGTCAGAAAGCTCGCAGCTCTGCTCTGCCGTTCTAAAAACAGCTTGCACCGACAATTAAAGGTAATAAACCTACTGCTGTGACTATAGGGATTATGGCAATGGGCCAGTTTGCCAAAATGTTGAACTATCCCTTTAATGCTCTGTACTAACTCTAGGGAAAGATAAGATTTTCTTTCTTTTATTGTTGCTTTATCTCTTTTCATGTTTTTTTTAATGTTCCTTCTTTTATTGTGAAGCACTTTGAGCTGCAATAACTGTATGAAATGTGCTATATAAATAAAGTTATTATTATTATTATTATCAAATTAAATCTATAAAAGTCAAATAAAAACTAGTAGAAGAGGTTTAAATCTGCACTTTTCAGGGTTTTAATCAGACTCTTCACTCCTCACCTGGAGTTTGGAGATGATCTCCTCCTTGGTCATGTTGACGATGTCGATGTCTTCCACGGCGAAGGCCGGATACGAGATGATGGACAGGACGCCGGCGTCCACCTCCTTAGAGATGGAGGCTCGGGGCAGCATGGAGGTCAGGATGGACTGAGGACGGAGAGAGAGAGAGAGAAATCAGTAGGGGTGGGAATCTTTTACTATCTCACGATTCGATTTGATTCAGATTTTTGGGGCTACGATTCGATTCAAAACTGATTTTCGATTCAAAACGATTTGATTCCTAATGATTTCTGCTTCAGTCTGTCGGTGTGCAAAGGATCCTCATGATCTACTCCAGTCTGCTTTACAAGACAGAATGACTAAAGTCTCTTTTTCACATTTACTGAGTTTTAAACATTTATCCATGCTTAGATGGAATTGTTGAAACTGTTGCATAAAAGCAATATCACAAATTTCTTAAGTAAAAAAATTAAAAGTGCCTCTTTATTTTAAAAAAATTGTGCAGTTAAACATGCTGCCTTTTAAATTCTATCGATTCTGAATCGTATTAAATGAGAATTGCGATTCTTATGTGAATCGACTTTTTGGCACACCCCTAGACATCAGAGACAGAAAGATGCTGATAACTGTGTGTATGTGTGTGTGTGTACCTGACACTGCTGTATGTCGTCAGCCAGGGCGTGAACCACTGATCCAGGACCTCCCTTCGCTCCGAACAGGTTGAGGTCGTCCAGCGCCTCCAGAGCTGCCTGCAGACCACAGAAACATCCTGATTGGTTTAAACTAAACCCACATTCCTTCAGATAAAGATGTTACTATTTATCACTTGGTCAAATAAAATAAAATTAAATCTACTTTTATGATCTAGTGACAGTAACTCACTTTATTTTTAAAGTAAATCACAAATATAGTGGAGAATTTTTCAGTTTTAACCCTTTATGTAATTATTTTCACTATATAAATGGTTAGGGTCGGCACAACAAGCCATTGCTTCAGCCTGCACCTGTTGGTTGCACGTATTACTGACCAATTTGTGCATTTTGTCAGTCTTTTCTTTTTTTAATCGACCAAATGAAATAATAAACTAAACAAACTAATAATAATAACATGAATATTTGGGGTCTCTAAAAATATTCTGCAGCCAGCTCCCACAGGTTTCTGATCAATAATTACAATCATTTCAGCCTAAAACAATCAGATCGGTCCATTCATGCGACACTAAACCCCATGTTTATAGTCTATACACAGCAGAGTTGTGTCTGTATTCAGTAGTACAACATCAGTATGCAACAGCGTGTGTATGTGTGTGTGTGTGTGTGTGTGTGTGTTGTGCATTCACTTCATGCAGAGTAGCCGTTTGTAAATGCTAAAAACTACATTCAGTTAATGAAGTGAGGAACGTCCTGCAGCCGAGCCTGTTTCCACAGTCTAAATTAAACTCTCTGTGTGTATATATAAACATGAGTGTGTGTGTATATGAGTGTGTGTGTTGAGTACTGTGAGTACTGTGTTATTTCTGAGCCCGGGTCCATTCTTGGAAGACCAACGAGAACCCGATCCGAGCTGCTCAGAGCCGCCGGCCGGTGAAGGACGGAGGACGAACACACTGAGTCACATTTCACAGCTTCAGGAGCTCAGCAACGAGTTCATGGAGGATTTTCTCGCTGACAATGCCCACATCAATAATACATTATAAATATAATAATAATAATAATATATATAAATGTGTATAACTATTAGAAACACTCATAAACTTTATAACAATAAGCATAACACATCATAGAGCATTTTATAATGGCTTATAAGATCAAGTATTATAATAGAGTTATAATGCTCTATGATGTGTTATGCCTATTGTTATAAAGTCTTATGATGGTACTTATACACGTTTATAAGCCAATTATAACTATATTTATAATGTATTATCGATGTGGGTATTGTCAGCAAGTTACTTAACAATTATAACGTATTATAACACCTGACCTTATAAGTCATGATAAAATGCTTTATAGTGTGTTGTGATTATTGTTATAAAGCATTATGATCATTTATGAGTGTTTATAAATATAGTTATACAGTGTTGTAACTGCATTATAACTCATTATAACTCAGGTTATAATGCGTTAGGAGAGAGAGAGGCGTCAAATAAAGTGTTACCCTTTTTTCTTTTTCTTTTTTTTTTTACAGAATGAGATTACATTACATTTATTATCAAAAAATGTTCAATAAAAATTTGAAAAAACCCCCCCAAAAAAATCTAATCTCCATAAATTGTTTCCAGATTTCGTCCGTGGTGCGTTCAGGACACACACCGGAGCTGCTTGTGCTCCGACACAGAAGCCGTCCAGTCTGATCCAGAGTCAGTTCCCAGAGTGAGGGTTGGATAAAGGTCAGTGTAAAGGCCGTCGCAGCGACGAGACACCTCGTACCCTGCCAGAGATTTTTACTGGCGCACCTGTTCTGTCTGGAGACGGCTGCACACACACACACACACACACACACACACACACACTTTCTCCTCCTCACACTGCACACATTCACATATTCACTGGATATTTGTGTGTGTGTTTTTTTTAAAAGGACAATTGTGGACAAATTCAACTCAGGGCTGTATTTTCCAAACATTTTAGGTCTAAAAGAATGAATCTGAAGATTTTCAGTTTAATTGCTCCTGTTTTGCGGTAGCTGTGTCTGTCCCCGCATCGCCACGACAGCAATGAATGGGAGTAGATGCAAGTTCCGCTGCTTAGGCTGTTTCCATCCCTCAAAGCCGCATTTTTTTTCCACAGACAGCATCAGATGGCTCCTCAAACATGCACCGAGAAGTTTATTTACTTCAAGCAAGCCGACATGTTTGTAAAACTAGATCTAATTCAAAGTCTCGGTGTGTTCACGTGCAGTCGGAAGCTCCCGTTTGTGTCATAAACACAGGAATATCAACTCTTGGCTTGCTCGAAGTAAACAAACTTCTGGGTGCATGTTTGAGTCGCCACCTGACGCTGTCTGTGGAAAAAAACTACGGCTTTGAGGGATGTAAACAGCCTAAGCAGCAGAACTTGCATCCGCTCCCATTCATCGCTGCCGTGGCGATGCGGGGACAGACACAACTACCACAAAACAGGAGACATTAAACTGAAAACCTTCAGATTCCTTCTTTTTTTAGACCTAAAATGTTAGGAAAATACAGTCCCGAGTTGAATTTGCCCGGAATTGTCCTTTAATTGTGTGTGTGCACGTGTGTGTGTGTTAACCTTGGCCATGCCAATAGAGCTGGCGTTGAGCTCCGTGATGCCCTGGTTGGTTTTGTCTCCTCTCTCCCACATCCCATAATCCTGTGGGGCAGAAACAGCAGCAGAAGAGCACATGACAGTGTGGATGCATCAAACTGAAACACTGAACACTTTGTTGGTTTATTTAGTGTGTGTGTGTGTGTGTGTGTGTGTGTGAGAGTGTGTGAGTGTGTGTGTGAGAGAGAGTGTGTGTGTGTGTGTGTGTGAGAGAGAGAGTGTGTGTGTGTGAGTGAGTGTGTGTGTGTACTTACCGCCACTTTGTAAGCTGCCTCAATGTAGAACATGAGATTCTGAACCACGTCCACTTCGTCCTGCGTGTAGACGATGTGAAGACCTGGAGAGAAGAGCACAGACCACACGATTACACTGTTTTATCTGGGTTGTCTTGTACAATGTGTAATTATGTTATTGAATTGAGAAAAGTTTCATTTGCCAAAGCGGTTAAACCCCTCGGCCAATAACAATGTGCTATATTCATTTATAGACTTAAGATATCTAGTTTTACCAATTGTAACAATCAATATATCAATCAAATTTTATGTATATAGCACCTTTCAAACAAACAAATAAATGCCGTTCAAAGTACTTTACATTTTGATTGAAAAAGTATATAAGAGGTGAAACAAGAAGAATAACATGGAGACTAATGCACGAAGATTAAAATCAACAATAAAATATAGCAATAGTAAAAAAAGAACAACTTTTAACAACAATAAAATGTAATAAAATAGAATTAAATAAAATGCAGGATAGAAATACAGGGCAAAATATAAAAAACACTCAAAAGAAAGATAACAATAAGAGAGAAAAAAGTAATAAAATAGAAGAATGTAAAACTGTAAAATAGAATAAAATTAAATCACTATGAGACTATAACATAAAAGCCAGATTAAAGAGACGGAAGAGAGTATGATTGTCGTTGATGTTTCTCTGTCTGTTAAAGGGGACAATAAAGGTTTTCTGATTCTGATTCTACACTATACTACTAAAGGAGCTTCAGATGTGCTGAACTGCAAAACTGGAAAAATAAAAACAAAAGAAAACAAAATAAAGCACATGGTGGGAAATATTGCAATATTCAATAACAACGTAATCACTCAGAGAGATTAAACTGAATATTGTCTGAAGCCTAATTGGATGAGGTCACATCTGGACACAATCTGGAGCTCAAACAAGATCCTTTTCCCTACTTTATTTTATATTATTGCAGAATAAAAAAACAAATAAATGAATAAATAAATAAATAAAATTGTTGTGTATTCACCAGATGCGGTCATCTGAGCGAGGAAGAAGAGGAAGAGCGAGGTGGCGTCGATCTGGAGGTGACCCCACTGGTCGTCTCCGACCACCGGGGCGCAGGTCCTGGTGTTGTACTTGGCGTGGAGCGAGTCTAAGGTGTGTCTGCTGTACTTGAACTTCTCCACTTTATCCAGCTGAAGGTGGAGAGAGTGGAAAAGTGTTGGAGATCAAACAAACCAATACCAGAGTATCTGACCAGAGCAATTAGAAAGCTGTCAGTCGAACAATAAAAGACATTTACAATCTTCTAGAGCTGTAGGGGTTAATGGACAAGTGACAGTTCTAGGATTTCACAGTCTATTAAAGGGGATAGTTCAACATTTTGGGAAATTGGCCCATTGCCATAATCCCTATAGTCATAGCAGTAGGTTTGTTACCTTTAATTGTCGGTGCAAGCTATTTTTAGAACGGCGGAGCAGAGCCGCGAGCTGCTCAGAGCTAAGCTAGGGAGGCTAATGGGATTTCTTGGTTTCCCTCATCATCAAACTCATCAAATACACAATCCAACAACTCCACAACGCTCTGGTGGACAAGTTGTGACCTGCACATTCACCACGCTATGAGATAATAACACAACGTTACCAGACAGAGTTGTTTTAGAGGTAAATACAGAGACTGCTTGCTGAAAAACTGCCCCTGAAGACACGTGCATCAGCGGTTTTGCATGAATTTACCTCTAAAACAACTGGTCTGTCTGGTAACGTTCTGTTATTATCTTATAGCGTGGTGAATGTGCAGGTCACGACTTGTGTTGGAGTTGTTGCTTGCGGCTCTGCTCCGCCGTTCTAAAAATAGCTTGCACCGACAATTAAAGGTAATGAACCTACTGCTAAGACTATAGGGATTATGGCAATGGGCCAATTTGCCAAAATGTTGAACTATCCCTTTAAAAAAGTCCTTATATACAAGACATGGGTAGAAAGAGGTTTAGCAGTACCGTTACCAGACAGAGTTGTTTTCGAGGTGGGCCAATTTGCCAAAATGTTGAACTATCCCTTTAATACTGGTAAAGTTGCCTCTTTTACACCGGATCACTGTCTAAAAAAGTGTTTAATTAAATGAAAATACGGGAATATAATTCACTGGTTTACCTAGAAACAGAGGCTCCATAGAACTGATTCAACATTTTTTTATGTTTATCCGAGGCTTCAGACAGTGAACCAGCAGGGATTGACTTCTACTTTATTTACTGTTTTTTTTTTTTTTCTGGGACACTGTCCAACTCCTGTGTTTGTTGACTCAAACACACAGAGGTACAGATGTGTGTGTGTTGTCGACCTGACGTACCTGCCGCATGGTGCACTGGAGGACGCCTCTCATGAGCTTCACCACACTCTGGAAGAGAGGGAGAAAGAGAGAAGAGAGCGACGGTCAAATGCCGAGTCGACCACAGTGTTCCCGGTGTCCAGGAGGAAGAAACATGAGATCCTTCATCAGCAGAAGGAAAGAGCAGCAGCAGTAGACTCATCTGAACCGACTGGACACTTCAGGGAATTGAAGGGATAGTTCACCCAAAATTGAAATTTCACTCATTATCTACTCACCCTCATGTCGACTAAGGGCTGGGAGAAGTTTCAGAGTCCTCCGTGCCTTCTCTGAGTTACAGGGGGTCTCGGTGTAGCAGTGCATGTCCATATGACCGTTGCAAATGGATACCAACTGTTTTCGTAACAAAAAGACACACCAAAAAACATCCAAATACCTCCATGCTGCTCGTCTGTAATGTCCGTCTTGTATTGAAGCCCCGAAATGCGAAATTGTCCCGAAAAAAATTAAATAAGTATATATTTCAAATTTGGACGAACTGGGAAGAGGACAGACCCTGGTTCGTCCAAATGTGACGAACCGGGAAGAGGAGCTTCCGCTACAAACAAGCTTGAAATATAGATTTATTTAATTTTTTTCGGGACAATTTCGCATTTCGGGGCTTCAATACAAGACGGACATTACAGACGAGCAGCATGGAGGTATTTGGATGTTTTTCGGTGTGTCTTTTTGTTACGAAGACAGTTGGTATCCATTTGCAACCGTCATATGGACATGCACTGGTACGC
Source organism: Trachurus japonicus (assembly GCF_045865225.1). Taxonomy (NCBI): domain Eukaryota; kingdom Metazoa; phylum Chordata; class Actinopteri; order Carangiformes; family Carangidae; genus Trachurus; species Trachurus japonicus. The sequence goes on from NC_140924.1 coordinate 11,568,066, forward strand.
CGAGACCCCCTGTAACTCAGAGAAGCCACAGAGGACTCTGAAACTTCTCCCAGCCCTTAGTCGACATGAGGGTGAGTAGATAATGAGTGAAATTTCAATTTTGGGTGAACTATCCCTTTAAGTGTCAATGTTACGTCCGTCTACCTGCTCCAGTTCGTAGGCCTTGGCCTTGTCCTCGTCCCTGTCGGCGTTCTTCCTGTAGGCCAGGCTCAGGCCCCACACCGACACGATGCTGTAAACATTGTCCCTCACCCAGGCGTCCGGGTGGTCCGGGCTGCCTGGAAGAAGACCACTGACCGGATCCTGTCACACACACACACAAGAGGTCAGTGGTCAACATCAACTAATGGGACTCTTTGGACAACCAACCAATAGAACATCCCTGAATTTATGTATGATATGAATTTAAATTGTTCCAAGTCGCCAAAATCAATGGAACAAGAAGAAATGAGGACCTGTAGAACTACATTTCCCCAAAGCCCCATTCCTTCCTACTATAAAAAGGTATGTTGCCATTTGTCTGACAACAGCTCTTCATAACAACAAAACAAACCTAAGGACGTGAGCAGTAAGCAGTCCTTGCTGTTGGGGCTCAATATACCTAACCCTTCAGTTCTGAATTGGCTGAAAAGATGTCAGTTATTTCACTGATTTAATAGATGTTTAAAAGGCAACCCAACCCACTACAAATCTCTGACCTCCCAAGTGCCAAATCAGCAAGAACAGAAAGCTTTACTACCAATGGATTTATCGTTCTAAATGAACTATCCATGACTCAGCAACAGAAAAACATTGGCTGTGAGTTCATTTAATACTTCCTGATTTTGAGCCTTGTTCAGTTCTCCAATCATACTCTGGATTTGGCATTGGTACAAGCAAAACCTCTGTATACATGATAATAACAGTACCCAGGGTTTCTGCAGCAAATCACTCCAAACACCCAACGATAACCAGGATACTAGTGAGCATGTTAACACACCCAGTGACCAGATTTGGCCATTAGTGCACTGATCCATCTGGGCAGCGAGCTGTATACAACTGCAGTCTGGCCGACGGCCATTTGGGACCGATTCAAGGGTGACTTCATACCACGTTTGCCCACTTTCAGATTTCATCTCAACTTTCATCTAGTTTCCAGTCAACTGCGAATGAAGTCCAAGTCTGTCAGCCTCCAATGATGCAGGATCAACCCCCTACTACTACTCTACCTGTCACCATCCTCACAAAATCCAAAACACAACTGCTGAAGCAAGGACGAAGATGCGATCCTTGATCTGTGTCCTATCCAGATGGATCCTACAATGTTTACCTTCATTGTTAAGTGCTAGAGCTGGACTTCTTTTTCAGTTCTAGAAGATGTTTTGAAGATGTTTTGCGTTTGATCCAAAACAACTTTTTTTTTTCATGTCTTGCCTCACTCCCGAGTCCGTGACCAGCAGATAGACACCATCCTTTCGACTGTGTGTGCAGTAACAAGTGAGATAGAGCCGTATCGCCCGTAATTAGCTTAGCTCAAACGCTGGAAGTGTATCGGTAGTGTTAGCCTGCCTCCACCTAAAGTCATCAGAGACACTCTTCAGCAACTCTAAACGGACCGATCTTCGTCTCAGAGCTGACAAAACTCTCCGTTAAGGCATCTTGAGCGGTCAAACGCCGGTAACGGGACGAGATCGGTCAAAACGGAGGGTTCAAGCAAAGATGGTTTATTTTGGTTCAAGCTAGCTACATCGAGGGTAGGTTAGCTTCCTATTTCAAAGTAAAAGCACTTCTGTATGTAAAGGGCAACTGGTGTTTTATTTTGTGAAAGTAACCGGAAGTGCGTTGGTCACAACGGCTAGCTTGAGTAGCACCGAATTCATCCAAACAAAATTGTAAACAGCTGGTATTTAGACAAATTAAAGACACACTGCTGATCTAAACGGCTACTTTCTTGCCTAAAAATGTTTGAAATGTGGATAAAGTGATATATTTACAGAGTTTAGAGCTAAAATGAAATCAGCTTCTAACTGCTGATTTCAGCTTGGGTAGGAGGTAGGCTAACACTACCTCTACACTTCCAGTGTTTGAGCTAAGCTAATTACGGGCGATACGGCTCTATCTCCCTTGTTACTGCACGCACAGTTGAAAGGATGGTGTCTATCTGCTGGTCATGGACTCGGGAGTGAGGCAAGACACGAAAAAAAAAGTTGGCGTATCACTTTAAGGGATAACTTGGATGAGTTCTTTCTTCTTCTTTTTTTTACTGCGTTGCTGAAGTACCTGATCAGGACTCGGTATTGGCAGATACTCAAAATCAAATGACTTGGACTTGTGGGGGGAAAAAATGTGATTGGGTCATTCCTAGGAGAAGCCTTTTAGTTGACAGGCGAAAGACCTTAAGTTGAAGTTCTGAAGGATGTTTCTTCCCATATCTTCAAGAACTTCAAGAACAGGGACGTTGTGTCTTCAAGAACAATTTTGAACTGAAGAAGCCTTTTTGTTGAGACGTGACTGACAACCTGCTCTTGAAGTTCTTGAGGACATTTCTTCCAACATCTTCAAGAACTTCAAGAACAGTTCATCAAGTCTTCAAGAAAAACTCTGAAGTTAGAACTGAAGAAGCCTTTTGGATCGAACCATCTTCAAGAACTGAAAAAGAAGTCCAGTTGCCTTCAGCTTAACAACTACCATGACCTGGCTGACTGATAAGACACTTAACCTACATACAACTTAAAGCCCCAGTATGTAACTTATTTGGCTTTTTATTAGCAAAAATCAAATATTGCTTTCATACGTATTTCACTATAGTCGAATCACACCCACATACAAATGAAAGCTTTCTCGTACCTTAGAATGAGTTGTTACAAGTCGTTACAAATATACAAGGGGGGGGCGCATGGAACCTCGGCTGCCATGTTGCATCGCCATTTTTTACATTGAGTGGCAGCGTGGCCGTAGGTAACCACGGAAACTCAGCGGAGCTGTCGGCTCGGGGAGGAAGTTTTCGAGGTAGCGCCTGTTAAAACTGTCACCACTGTGTAGTGTGAGGAAGGACGGAGGCACTGATGTTGCATTCAGGTGCAGTCAGGCAGACGGCCGTCGGCAAACCAACCGGATGTCGTTTTACTCCACGAGAGAAAGACGGTAAAACGTGGGTCAGGTAAACAATACGACATCACCATGACAACATATTGTCACGCCTGTATTGTTTTGCCTCGTGCTGGCGGACCACTTGTTTACATAGATGCTTGTTTATCCTGTTACATGCAGCGTCTGTTGTCTGTCTGACGTCTGCCCGATTTCACGTGAATGCAACATCAAGAATACGTTCCGATATGCAACCGCACCGCTAGATGGGGGGAATTCCTACATACTGGGGCTTTAATGTTTTTATCTCTGCATATTATTTCCACCAAGAAAAATATGACAACTGTTGATGTCTTCAGTTTCTGACTATGCGAAGAAGAAGGATCCTGGGGGGTCATTGGAAGACAATAAAGGGGTGACAGACACTGATTGAGGGGATTAGATTACGTTGAGGTGAAAGTTTGTGGGTAGAAGTGAGGTTGTTGTGGTGTGACTTTTAGTGTTTCCACCAGTTTGGTCTGGAAGAACCCATATATATATAATAGGCTACTGGTTGAACCCTGAGCTGAGCTGGGGGTAGGGGTGGTGGTGGTGGTGGTGGTAGTGGTGGTGGTGGGGGGAGTTACTGCCAGCAGGTAGCCTACTGAAATCTATGCAAATCCTTCCCAGAAGATATCAGAGTAAAGCAATTACCTAGTGCACAGTGTTCAAAAACACACACACGGATGTTACAAAACAAGTACCACAACTCCACAGCTTCATTACATGCTGTTCACACACACAAATGTGTTTGAAAGAGCACTGTTGTGTTGCGAAATATCAGTTTACTTCACCTCCTGCATGCATGAAAACACACGAATTACCTAGTTAGTTGACATAACCTGTCTGCACTTGAAATAACAGCTGCTTCCGTTCAAAATAAAGCTTTATTCAAACATTACACTTAGTTAACAGATGCATACACACGAAAATGCAGAATTAAAACACCTTACTTGGTGTCTCAGGATAGTTTGTTGCACCATCCGGGCATAGTTGTCCAGTTTAACGCCCGAGTTGCTCCTACTTCTCATGGTGACGAGTCAAAGGTTCAGTTCAGTTCAACAACTTGTTAAATCCTCGACAGTAAAAGTCATTTCTTTTCAAAAGTTCACAACAACAGCCGGTGACAGAGGAGGAGGCGACGTTCACGGCGACCAGAGGAGCTGCTGCTGCTGCTGCTCGGCTGTCATGAGAGCAGCTTCACGGCGGTAGAGACAGGGGAGAGTTTGGTTGTAACCTGAGGAGGCAGCGGTAAGTTGGAGACAGGTAACAGCAGCTGGACCGGAAGCGCTGCAATGCTGCCTTCAAAATAAAAGCACAAAAAAAATCGACCGCTGTTCGACTAAAATGTATGGAAAGACAAACGGGTCAGTTTTCATATTATAACTGTTTTTAAAGGTACCCAAGGGTAAAATTGTTGCGCACAACATAGGCTACAACACATTAATATTTTGCTAAATAAAGATACACTACAGAAGTGTTTTTCAACCTTGGGGTCGGGTCCCCATGTGGGGTCGCCTGGAATCCAAATGGGGTCACTTAAAATGTCTAGTAATTGATTACAAAAAATTACTGATAAAAATATATTTTTGAACTAATTATTATTCTTTTTAAATTAGGATTAAAAACACCACACATAATCTTAAACAACTGTATTCTATACTTTCACTTTCTTGAATATAAATCGAGTTCAAATAAAATGCAGCATATAAAAACATCTGAGCTGGTGCATCTTGATTGACGGTGACGGACATGAGGTCGCCAGAAATTTGTGATGTCAAAATGGGGTCACCAGCCAAAAAAAGTTGGGAACCACTGCACTACAGATAAAACACAAAACATTACAACATTGGCCTCCCAGGAACTTCTGGGAGGCCTGTTTAAGTAAACCTGTTAAACCTGTTCACATGTAATAGTCTTTACGTTTTTTTAAATTCAGTCTCAATGAGTACTGAAAATTAAAAGCATTTCAACAAAAACTCTGTTGTTCATTTTAATTTCTTGAAAACACAAGTTGTTGATGTTTTTTTTTACAACATTCATGAAATAATGTAGCCTACAAGGTCTGTGCATCAACGCACAGCAGAAATAATATCAAGAAATGATGATTCATGCTGTAAATTGTTGATATAGCTGCAATTCACACAGCGTTCATCAGTTAAAGTGCTTAAGTGCAAAGGCAAAAAAGGGCAACAAAAGATGATGGTGTGCATATGTTGGCCAAGGCCAAACTTCGTTAAGTTATGAAATTGCTGCAGGCACACAACTATTCCTGTCTTTTTTTCTCAGTTATCATTTCTATTTTCCAGTTGTCTAAGTTGGAGGCCAAAATTAGCCTATAATTGAAAATCCAATTTGATAAATTGCCCACATCCTTGCAGCAGACCACAGTATACAAAAACGGTTTAACAAGAATATATATTTTATATCTTACATGTGTAAAATGCTGTGTTTACAATTATGACCTGTTTGGCTTTCAATAGCTTGCCCTCTCAAACAAGAAATACACTTTATGTCTGCAATTCATTACAACCAATATGAAAAAAATTAAATGAAATAGTTTAATTCTCACTTTCACTGTTATGAACATACTTTCCCTATAGCCAAAGACGGTTTATAAACCATCCATATATTGAATAACTTTGCTATAGCTACTTTCACTGAAGGATATAGCCTAGTTTAATCATTGTTTTATTTTGAATTTCGAAAGCGGAAGTCTTCCTCCTCGTTCAGGATAACTTGACCCTGATGGAAGTTCTTGCATGGAGCTTCCTACACTAGTGAAGCAAATAAAAGTCAAGGATGAACTTAATGACCCACGTTGTTAACACACATTTAGGGAAAAGTTAACGACTTTAGAAATGTTATGCAACTGTTTCCCGGAAGTGTTAAGAACAACCCGATCAGATGCAACCAGGAAGCAAACTGAGACAAAAACAAAATCAAACAGTCGCACGTCAGCAAGTAAAGTAGATTTACTGTTTTATCAATGCACTTCCCAGCTGAATGGTTTACTAACTACAGTCAACAGCCGTCTCTCGTTTTCGCATAGTGAAGCAGCCGCTCCAACATTTTAAGTGCGCCCCTATTACAGACGTTATGGCAGACGCACAGAATCAAGTGGGAAACTTCCGGTTTTCAAAATAAAACGTCAATGTTAAATGTATTCAGATTTCATTTTGTAAAATATGAGAACTACATTAAAAACGTATAAGAATTATAAGGGCAAGTACCCAGTAAACATTTTGACGTCTATTTCACGTCTATCTGAGGTGCTGAAATTAAAGTTTTTCAGATTGCCAAGAGCAGTAAAGGTCAGTTTACAGCACGAGGAACTTGTCTTGGTGTCAGGTGCAAACATAAAAGTACCAAAAAGAGAATAGAATAAGAAAATAAAATAAAATAAAATAGAATGAATTAAAATATTCTAGTGCAAAAGATACTAGCTATATACAAAAAGGAAATATGCATACCGTATACGATACATACACATATACTAAAAGAATAGAATAAAGATATATACAAATACTACTAAATAAGTTCTGACGTCATTTCAACGGCTAATAGACGGTAATAGGCCTACATTTCAACGTTATTTAGATGACAATTCTGTTGTTTCCAAGTCAAATAGACACATTTCAACCTTTTTGTCAAAATACACATGTAGGCTATTGCATTTCAAAGGGTGTTTACCTAAATTGTGAGTTTCAACTAGTCCCTACATAACTAGCATTACATCATCCATATTCTATGACAAGCACAGCTCTTCTGCTGCATACATGTGTAATTCTGCAATGCTCTAATCTACAACTATTTGAATTAACTGCATCAGGGTCAAAAAGTCCAATAGACATCAACTCACACCAGCAAATTTCATTTTTGCCAACTTAAAATATCACAGGTTTAGGGTGAGACAACTGATGTGAGATTACAACAATAAAAAAGAGAAAATAATTTAAGGAAAACAGAAAAGAGATTATTCTCAAGTGACTTTTTGTGATTTTTTTTTCTGTGTAAGTGCAAATATTTGTTGATGGTCTGCCATGTTTTCGTGTTTGAATCGACTTCCAGGAATATTCATTTCCCACTCCTATAGTTTCTTCTTGCTCAAACCATGTGGTGCCTAGAAGAACTTTGGTGATATGTCTTTTTGTTGTGTATTAAATATGATTTTCTGTTTTCATGTTCCATAAGTGTCCAACATGGATATTTGTTTCTCTCACATACATAGGCCTACATAAAAATTGAGTATTAAACTGTGTTCGGTGTAAATAAAAAGGCAACTTTGACACCCACCCCTCCTCCTTTAGGATAGATTGCCTTTGTCGTCTTATTTTGAAAACCGGAAGTGCTGACTTTCTCAGTGGACTCATTCGCCGTAAGCTCCATGACACGGGCGCACTCAAAATGTTGGTGCGGATGTTATAGCTATCAATCGCTCACTTGACCGCAGTTACAGTCAACTTGTATAAAATAAAGACGTTTTATTTTTTTCTGAAGCGGCAGGAAACGGAGCAGCTGTTTTTGCGCCATCTAGCGAAAATCATGGCTCCTACTGTTTTCAATTCCTTTACACACTCCACACAATTAGGCCTACAATAAAACATCTATGATTTTTTGCAAAACTCATAAAGAGTATGGATTTATTTTTGCATGGGGGAAATTAATTTTACGTTTACTGTGTGTATTTTTTTTTTTTTTACTGAATACAGACATTCTGTGCTTCATACACTATCCATTACAATTATATTCCTTTACATTTATCTCATGAGTTGAGTGCTAAAGTCGCCCTTTTTTGTTGACTCACCACCACTTTGTAAAACTGCACAAAAAAAACTGCAGTCAATTGTATTCATCCTGAATGACTCAAAGTGTTAATTTAAGGGTAAATCAGTTCAGCCCATTATTAATAACAATAGAAGTCCAGGCAAGGTAAGGCAAATTTATTTAATCATACACCAGGCAATTTGCTTTACAGAGACATAGAAATACATTAAAATCAAAAACAGAAAAATAGCCTACATTTAAAAGGAAAGGGAAGAAATAGGAGAAGAAAGTCAAAAGTCAAAGGGTCATTTTATTATACAACAAAAGTAAAAGTGCTGCTAGATAGATAGATAGATAGATAGATAGATAGATAGATAGATAGATAGATAGATAGATAGATAGATAGATAGAAGAAAATAAAGAAGAAGAGGGGAAAAAAGAACAATTAAAAGTAATTGTTGTAGGATGTAAAGGTAGCTTTGTTTAGATCTCACTCTCTCTCTCTCTCTCTCTCTCTCTCTCTCTCTCTCTCTCTCTCTCTGTCTTTGGCATTATTTAATGTCTCCGACAATTTATCCTTTGCTCATAGATTTCAGTTTGTTCTCTTAATTTAATGGACATGTCAGGATTTGCAGCTTCTTCATGATCCGACTTTTGGCTTTTCCACCTCTTCAACCTTTACATTTTTAGTTCGAAAGATTTAAACTTTTTCCTCATAATTTCCAACATTTATGCCCATTCGTCAGCAATTTTGATCGTCTCACTTTTTTTTTGAATGTATCATACTTTCACATTAATTTACGCTTATCTTTAACAATTCAGGTATTTCTCAGCCTTTTCATGTCATTCAGCCTCCTGTTAACAAGTTACACTTTTACTCTTCAGATATAACGTCATCTTTATTAATAGGCCTATATGTGATAATGTTTTCAAGCTGTCCGTTTATTATAGATATTTATATATTTGAGAGAGCTAGACTTATAGCCTATATATTTTTTCATACTTCACAAACCAAGTTACTTCCAACCATCATGCCAAATCAAACTGCTTCTTACAAGTTGTACTTTTTAATCTATCTATCTATCTATCTATCTATCTATCTATCTATCTATCTATCTATCTATCTATCTATCTATCTATCTATCTATCTATCTATCTATCTATCTATCTATCTATCTATCTATCTAATCTAATCTAATCTAATCCAATCTCTAAAGTGTAATTTATTACAGTAAAAACTCCATCAGGGTGTAGTACTGTAGTGTAGTACCGTCTCCTGCCTGCAGTAGCGCGCTGCGGCCGCTGGGGGCAGCAGAGCCTCCGCGCTCTTCTCCAGACGCTGGGACTTGGGGCGTGAGGAAGGAAGCAGCAGCCTCTCTTTCCAAGATGGCAGCCACCATAGACAACAGCAACGCCGCCGCACAGGCGACGAAGAGGCGACACCTCGGGATCCCGGAGGCGGCGTTTGTGGTGCGTGAACCGCGGCTCTCCGTCTCTCTGCCTGTCCGCTGTTTCCTGCTCGATTCCACAACTTTTTATTAAGTTGAAGTATCCGCTGCTAGGGCGCGTCATGCTAGCTGCTAGCTGCTAGCCGCTAGCCGCTAACAGTTAATCTGCTGTGTGAGTGAGTGTGAGTGTGTGTTATAGGAGTGTGTGTGCAGGCTGGGCGGCTGCTCATCTCCTTCTATGGACATCGCAGACCGCCGGTGCTCGAGCTGCTGCTTCTCATTTCGACATTTTCCCCACGTGTTTATCAAAAATATAAATATTTATTAGCTGTTAGCTCATTAACGAGCAGCTTTTTTTTTTTTTACTCTGTGTAACATTTAACGGTGGCAGCAGCTACAACCTCCTCCTCTTTCATCTGATAAAGTAGCTATAAAAGACCCAGTACAGATCTAAATACAGAATAAAGTACATCAATAATTACACAACGAGTGAGTTAATTTATGAAAACTGGGGTTTATACCCAAAGATGATAAATATAAGTACTTCAACAGGCGTATTATTGGCTGTCAGGTCTCTTCTTGGTTGTCAAAAGGCATGAATTTGCTGAAAACCTAATTATGTTCAGTTTTTTTGATACAAGAAGATTAAAATAATCCACCAGACTCTTTAGTAACTGCTGCAACTAACCCTTATTTCCAAGACTGGTTAATCTCCTGGTTAAGTTTTGCCAAAATGAGAAAAATGTTTGTTATAATTTTCCCAAATCGAGTATCCAAATGTCATAGTGTCTAGTTGAAAAAAGTTCTCATAGAAAGAGGTTTAGCAGTACCTTGACATGTTTTGACACGATACTTCCATCTTCAGAAGTATACCTTTGAAACATGTCAAGGTACTGCTAAACCTCTTTCTACCTATGTCTTGTATATGAGAACTTTTTTTTTTAAAGGGATAGTTAAACATTTTGGCAAATTGGCCCATTGCCATAATCCCTATAGTTTTAGCAGTAGGTTCGTTACCTTTAATTATCGGTGCAAGCTATTTTTAGAACGGCGGAGCAGAGCCGTGAGCAACAACTCCAAAACGCTGTGGTGGACAAGTTGTGACCTACACATTCACCACGCTATGAGATAATAACAGTAGTGATGGCCAAATGAAGCCTCATGAAGCATTGAAGCTTTTCATCAAATTGGTTCACTCAAGCACAAAGCTTCGTGGGGCTTCATTTGCTCTACTACGCCATCTACTGGCCAAAAAAAAACATCACAATGAAATTAGTGGTCTGTAGATAGACGTATATTTTGAACTTTGTACTGGTTTAAATAGGACATTTGTGTCCATAAAGAGTCATAAGAGAAAGTGGGAATGAGGGTGAGGACAATAAGCTTGTGTGACCGATGTTGTTCAGGCCATAGACCAGGGGTGGGCAATTATTTTTTCCAGAGGGCCACACTGACTCCGATAAAATGAGTGAAGGGCCACACGATTCGAAATCAAATTGAAACATCAAATATTTATTGCTGAATTATATATAATTATATATTAGCCTATATAACTACATATATTTGGTGGAAATGATTGCATTACAATAGGCTGACAGCCCACAATCCATGTAATCACATTTTCAACTTATATCCATCACAGATCACTGAAGAAACATGCTGTATTATGATATAAATATGGACTCAAGGCAGATTGTTTTAACAAAACTTACTGACCATAAATGACTGCACCAATTAATAATGTTCACAGACACCTGAATATTATAATTAAGCACTCAGATCCTTTTCAGTTCTGATTCAGTGAGACTGTTCTATTTGTGTAGATAACCTTTTATTTACGAAGAAACACAATACTCCTTTGCTGCTGCCTAACAGCACCAACATGAAAAAAAAAGACTGATTTGATTACAAGCGTAGCCGTTGGTGGATGGAGGCTTCAGACGCACGTGGCTACAATCAGTCATATGGTCGATCACGTCAGAAAACCCAGCGATCTCATAAAATGCTCTTTTAATCACAGTTTGCTAATAATTAGGTGCCGTGATGGGGCTTTGTAACCGTTAGCAATTATGATTCGGCTGACGGAGGGTTGTGAAACACCGGCCCGGTCCCGGTGGTCAGAAACTCCGCTGTGGAGAAAAGCTGCACCAGAGCGGCTCCTCTCCCTCCTCCGTCGGAGCTCTGGTGTCTGACAGAGAAAGAGACTGAGCAGCCGGTCCTGCAGGAGATCTTCTACCTGGAGGAGGTTACGTTGTTACTTTCTGTCTGTGATGTGCAGGCTCCTGTTCTAACAGGGCTGTCACTGTTTCAAACAGCTGATTAGTGCGCATCAACGTAATAAAAGCAATCGGGTCATAATAACAGTTCGGCTCGCACTTCGGCTCGCGGGCCGGATTGAGACGGCATGCGGGCCGGGTGTGGCCCGCGGGCCGTAAAATGCCCATGTATGCCATAGACTGTCTATAAAAAAAAAAATTCCAAGTTTGCTCTGAGTGGGACTCGAACACGGATCTCCCGCACCGCAGGCAACGATGCTAACCGTTTCGCTAACCGCGACACACTGTGTCCGCACCTTACTGGTACCTCGTGAGTCGTGACTGTGACTATACCTGCGGATCTCCGTTACACTTCTGTTAACGAGGGTTGTGGGCAGTGAATGCGCTTGTTAGTTGAACTTGTGGAATAATTTTTATTCAGAATATAGATATAGATAGTACTGTTGAAACACTTGTTGCAATCGATGCAGAAATAACACAGGATGCAGGGGAACCTCCACTGCGTTTCACTGAGCCTCCTATTTCGAATAGCGCACCAAATCGCGAACCGCTTCCTGAACCAGTAGGCGGAGCAACGGGCCGGCGAGGCTTGGGACGTCATCTCATACGTCATCGATACACGCTTCGATACGCGCTTCACAAAATACTTCCTGGATTACTCGACGCGCGCTTCGAAGCCTCGGCACGGCAAGACCCATCACTAAATAACAGAACGTTACCAGACAGAGTTGTTTTAGAGGTAAATTCATGCAAAACCGCTGATACACGTTCCCGTCGGGGCAGTTTTTCATCAAGCAGTCTCTGAATTTCCCTCTAAAACAACTCTGTCTGGTAACGTTGTGTTATTATCTCATAGCGTGGTGAATGTGCAGGTCACAACTTGTCCACCACAGCGTTTTGGAGTTGTTGGATTGTGTATTTGATGAATTTGATGAGGGAAACCAAGAAATCCCATGAGCCTCCGTAGTGTAGCTCTGAGCATCTCACGGCTCTGCTCCGCCGTTCTAAAAATAGCTTGCACCGACAATTAAAGGTAACGAACCTACTGCTATGACTATAGGGATTATGGCAATGGGCCAATTTGCAAAAATGTTGAACTATCCCATTTGGTTTTAATAGTTATGGTGTGTAATTTTGGCTGAATTTGTATTGTTCGACTCCCACTGTGTTGTGTTTTGTGTTGCAACATTCAAGTCTTTCCCCCCAGAGAGAGATTGTGTATCCTGTTCTGGAAATACTTTGCCTGTACCTCTTTAAAAACAAACCTTTGTTGATCCTTCATGTGTTTGCTCTGTCGGTTTTCTACAGGAGGATGTCGAGTCTTTTATGAAGCAGCCCGGCAACGAGACGGCAGACGCGGTTCTGAGGAGGCTGGACGAACAGTACCAGAAATATAAATACATGGAGCTCAACCTGTCTCAGAAGAAACTCAGGTAACACACACACACACACACACACACACACATTTAATCAATAAAAATACCCACAGCAGTGTCATAAATCTCTGTTTGCTTTATCCCCGTCTTGACTAAATCTCCTCTTTTCTTCAGGTTGAAAAACCAGATCCCACAAATCACACAGACGCTAGAAATCCTCCGACACATGCAGAAGAAAAAGGTGTGTGAGGGTTTTTCGTGGATCTTTGAAATGTTACGGACTGAAATCGAATTGGAAAAAAAAAAGAAAAGAATGAATGGATTTTGAACAAGTTTGTTTGTTTCCCCCAGGAAACCACAGAGCCCATGGAGACTCACTTCCTATTGGCTGACAATGTTTACTGCAAGGCCTCGGTGCCGCCCACCGACAAAGTCTGCCTATGGTTAGGGGTGAGTCCAGCTCGGATCAGAGTTTTAAGTTATAATATGTAGGAATTCCCCCCATCTAGCGGTGCAGTTGCATATCTGAACGTATTCTTGATGTTGCATTCACGTGAAATCGGGCAGACGTCAGACAGACAACAGACGCTGCATGTAACAGGATAAACAAGTGTCTATGTAAACAAGTGGTCCGCCAGCACGAGGCAAAACAATACAGGACAATATGTTGTCATGGTGATGTGGTATTGTTTACCTGACCCACGTTTTACCGTCTTTCTCTCGTCGAGTAAAACGACATCCGGTTGGTTTGCCGACGGCCGTCTGCCTGACTGCACCTGAATGCAACATCGGTGCCTCCGTCCTTCCTCACACTACACAGTGGTGACAGTTTTAACAGGCGCTACCTGGAAAACTTTCTCCCCGAGCCGACAGCTCTGGTCAGTTTCCGTGGTTACCTACGGTCACGCTGCCACTCAGCGTAAAAAAATGGCGATGCAACATGGCCGCCTCGGTTCGGTGCGTTGCCCACTTATGTATTTGTAACGACTTGTAACAACTCATTCTAAGGTACGAGAAAGCTTTCATTGTATGCGGCTGTGATTCCACTTCAGTGAAATACGTATTTATGAAAGCAATATTTGATTTTTGCTAATAAAAAGCCAAATAAGTTACACACTGGGGCTTTAATTTGACCATTTCAAAGAAGGAAAATATAGATTCTCAACAATAATAATATGACTTTCAGTGTAAATGAAGAGTTAGTTACCAAAAAAAGTAATTTCCTGTCACACAAACGATTTCTGTGTGGACGAGGCCTCAGTTTTCTCTTTTATGTGATTTATTATTTCATTTTCCGTCACCCTTTTTAAACTGTTTTTCCCTCCGCTCCCAGGCCAACGTCATGTTAGAGTACGACATCGATGAAGCCCAGGCTCTGCTCGAGAAGAACCTGTCCACGGCGTCTCGTAACCTGGAGACGCTCGTGGACGATCTGGACTTCCTGCGTGACCAGTTCACCACCGTCGAAGTCAGTATCCTTCCACTGCGGCTTCAGCTCTCCGACGTTTGGGACCTTGCTGTTGTTGTTGTTGTTGTTAGGGATGTCACAATCACTTGTTTTCACAATTAATCGCGGTATTAAACGCCACAATTAATTAATCATAAAGGTTTCTAAATACGTCATTTTCCAAAAGAAGATTATGTTGGAACCATATCGGCAGATGTGCGCCAAAGTAAAGGTAAACGCACAGATACTGGTTCATTTTTTTTTAATGTACTGTAGCATTGAATTGGTAGGAATTTAAAGGGATACGACAACATTTTTTTTTTGTGTGTGTCTTGCCTCACTCCCGAGTCCATGACCAGCAGATAGACACCATCCTTTCGACTGTGCGTGCAGTAACAAGGGAGATAGAGCCGAATCGCCTGTAATTAGCTTAGCTCAAACGCTGGAAGTGTATGGGTAGTGTTAGCCTGCCTCCTACCCGAGCCGAAATCATCAGTCAGAAGCTGATTTCATTTTAGCTCTAAACTCTGTAAATATATCACTTTATCAACATTTCAAACATTTTTAGGTGAGAAAGTAGCCGCTTAGATCAGCAGTGTGTCGTTAATTTGTCTAAATACCAGCTGTTTACAATTTTGTTCGTACGAATTCGGCGCTACTCAAGCTAGCCGTTGTGACCAACGCACTTCCGGTTACTTTCACAAAATAAAACACCCGTTGCCCTTTACATACAGAAAACCATGACGGTATAATTTGTGCTTTTACTTTGAAATAGGAAGCTAACCTACCCTCGATGTAGCTAGCTTGAACCAAAATAAACAGTCTTTGCTTGAACCCTCCGTTTTGACCGATCTCGTCCCGTTACCAGCATTTGACCGCTCAAGATGCCTTACCGGAGAGTTTTGTCAGCTCTGAGACGAAGATCGGCCCGCCGGTTTCCGTTTAGAGTTGCTTAAGAGTATCTCTGATGACTTTAGGTGGAGGCAGGCTAACACTACCGATACACTTCCAGCGTTTGAGGTAAGCTAATTACGGGCGATGCGGCTCTATCTCACTTGTTACTGCACGCACAGTCAAAAGGATGATGTCTATCTGCTGGTCATGGACTCGGGAGTGAGGCAAGACACGAAAAAAAATGTTGGCGTATCCCTTTAAATGCCAGCGTGTCATTTGTAATAAAAAAAAAAGATTAAAATAAACTTAAACATTTGGTATCAATGACAATTAATGACTTCAGCACTCTTTCAAACACTTCTCATAATTGGTCCAATATTAATACTTTGTGTAAAATTAATGTAATTTGACTACATTTGATTTTACACATTGATAGTGTAGTGAAATTAATTAATGCTATAATCGTAATACCGTGATTATTTCTCTGATAATAATCGTGACATCCCTAGTTGTTGTTGGTTGTGTTGGTTGTGTTGGTTTGTATTTTCTCCGCAGGACCGTGTTCTCCTTAACCCGGCGCTCTCCTCAGACATGGCGCGAGTCTACAACTGGGACGTGAAGAGAAGGAGCAAAGAAAACCTCCTCAAATCCGCAGAAAAGTCTTAATGGCGACGAGACGGCGTCCACACACACACCCTCCTTAATGCTAAACCATCATCTCTTTAGTCAATTACAATAAAAAAAAAAAAACAACCCCTCCCTCCTCCTCTTCCCTCCTCCCTCTGTCATGTGTATGTCCCCCACTCCCCCTCTCCTCCCCCCTCAGAGCTCGGCCTTTAGAGGGCGTGAAAAAATGGTTTTGATTGTGATGCGTTCAGGTGAATCCGTTAAAACGCTGATGGGATGTGTTGCTGTGCGTCCTCTGTCGGGCCGAGCTCCGACCCCCCACCACGACTGTTCTCTGTTGATTTGTTACTTTTTAAAGTATTTTTTCAAGTAAAAAACTAACAAAAAAAACAAAAGGCAAAGAGGCAATTTTTGTATTCTTTTTAATGATTTCAGTATATTATTGTTATTATTATAATTTCTGGCAGATTATTAGTGAGGGTTCTCTCGCATCGTCTTTTCCTCTCTGCAGTTTTTTTCCTCCTTGTTTTCTTCTACTTCTTCTTCTCAGCCTGCTACAAGTTTATTCATGTGGGATTTGAGTTTTGAGATTTGAGCAAACACGCAGTTCCCATAATGCACCACAGCGCGAGGCTCGTAGGAGTTTCACCGTGTGGTTTTCACTTCAGGACTTTCACTGTCGTCCTCCTCCTCCGTCCCTTGACTTGTCCACACTCCATCGTCTCTTCTTCACCACCTCCTCCTCCTCTTCTTCCTCCTTTTTGCCGCTCTTCTGTCTGTATTTATTTGTCTCTCACTGTAACTCATTAAACAATGAATGAAGTAAAAAGAAGAACATTTGGGCAAAGAGATAACGGCCGTGAGATGTGGTGTTTATTTCCTCAAACACGACGAGGTGGAAGAGAGAGACGGTTTGGAGTCGAGAATCTGCAGGCGACAAAGTCCAAAACAAAAGGAAAAATACTGAAATTAATAAAAGGTGGAGAAAAAACAACATTAAACTGGATGTAGAATAAAAATAAAATGGTGAAACAGAAGCAGAATAAACACAGGACAAGCTCAAGACCAGACATCTACCTTCTGTTATCTAGAGCTTTCAGCTGTTGTATGGAAGCCCAGAAGGGTCATAATTTGTCTCATGAACTGTAGACTGCACCATATGTTTATTAAATAGTATTTAGTAAATAGCAATAAATAATAGTAAAAAATAATATCTGTTACTGCAACAAAAATGTTTATGACAAGATCCTATATATTTAATGGACATCGTGTATAACAGGAACACTTTTGGTTTTGAAATGAGGGATCATATTAAATAATTGTGATTTATATACGTATATATTTATATTGTATAAAGTTAACTAAAATGTGTATATATATATATATATACATATACATTATAATTTTAGTTAACTTTCAGCTATTTCATGCTTTATAACTGCGGTCTTTCCTCTTCTCTGATTGGCAGCTCACACTTTACATCCCTTAGTTCAGTGAATGAAGGTGAAAGTGAATTTTGACACATTTGGCTTTCCGTACTGTTTCTGTCTTTTGCACTCCAAGCCAATATTTAGTAAACAAATAAAACTAAATATATTTTCCCATAAGATTTACCAATTAAATGTATTGTACTTATTTATGTCATAAAAGACAAACCCTATCTTTTTTTCCCTATATATATATTTTTTACCTCCTCAGGTTATAATTTTTTTGTTTTTTAATTATTATTTCTGAGTGTGTTAATTAAGTATCAGCTAAAACAAGAATTTGATTTCAATATTGATCGAAACAATTGGTGAATTTTTGCCTTATTGGTGCAGAAAACCAGTGAAATGCGGATGTTAAAAGATGGTACCAGAGACAGGAGACGGGAAGTAGCCGTCAGAAACTGAACCGAACTGAACTAAGTGACACTTAAAAATGAAAGTTAACAGTCGTCATGGAGACCAGAGTCGTTCAGACACATGATTTTATTTATTCCTCACATTAAATTAGCATGTACTTCGAAGGGTTATTGTTCACAGAAAATCAAAGAGTGGAAAAATCTACGACAAAAAATAAAATCTACATGTTTTTTTTTTAAAGGACATGAATGAACAAACAACAAAAAAACATTTAAATCTGCCAACGTAATCATTAATAAGCGTTGTGCCTTTCATTATTATTATTATAATGGGGTGTTTTTATGACAATACGGTGGATTTTAGATTTTTAATGCCACAAAGCTGCGTGCTTCAGCGAGGACGTCGATGGACCGTTGTGAGACATGAAGACTTGAGTCGAAAAGGCAAAAGGCACACAGTCAAGGTGCTTCTCTAAGTCTGGACGCAAAGCAGACGACACAAAGTCAGCGAACCGATCGGCCTTCACTTATCACAACCAGAGGAAACACACACAGTCGTTAGATGATAAGTGCAGGTTAATTAAAGACAAAGCGAAGGGAGGTTGTTGTAACATAAAACATAACGATAAGAAAAGAAAAGGACGTTAATGAAGAATATATTTGATAAATAACACAACGGAGAGATTGGACCAAAAGAAATAAAATAAAACAAAAGGTAAAAAAAACATTGGCAATATACAGCTTGTAACAGGGAAAGAAAACAAGGAAATATTACTAATATATGACTGCATTCAACAAAACATAATACATTTTTTTCCAAAAGCAGTTTGAACTTTTGGGGATCGAGAGAACTTCCTGTTTAACCGTCAAAATAAAAGACAGAAATGTTAGGTTTCAAGAGTGTGAGTTGTGTTTTCAGTGACTTCTAAAGGGGATATGTTAAACTTGGTCCTGGCTCTTTCTGTTAATCAACTCACAACCACTCAAAACTCAATTAAAACTGACTTTTGGATCACTGCTTTTTCAAAAATAAAAGTTTAGCTAAACAATACGACATGATGATGTTCCCCTTTAACAGACAAAAAGACAAACATGAGATCTGGGCTGCAGATGAACAAAAAAAATCTGAGTTTCTGTCGTGTACAAACGGCCGAAAGCAGAACTTCACTTCATTATGTTTCACTACATCATGCTTGTTGTTCATCATCATCATCATCATAATCATCGTCGTCGTCGTCGTCCCCTCAGTGCACGAGCTCCAGCTGGCTGGTGGAGAAGGGCAGCACGCCGCTGACGTAGTAGGCGATGCCGAGGGAGAGCAGGGCGATGACGACCAGCAGCAGCAGCACGCGCCAGAAGCCCAGATCCTCCACAAACTCCTGCCAGGTCGTCCTGAAGCTGGACAGGACGCCCTCGCTGCTCTGCAGGTTGGGGTTCAGCAAGGAGTGGCTCTCCATCGCACTGCAACACACACACACACACACACACACACGGTTAGGGAGACTCAACATTGCTGCACACAAAAGGTGTGTTTCCTCTGCAGGAACTTTGGGGTCATTTTACGAGGCCGGAGCCGTTGGTGTGTCTCCACTGCAGGAACGTCCCCTAAAGGGACATTTACAGGAACTTTTCCCTGCCTCGGGGGTAGGTACTCAGATCGGCCCAAAAATACTCCCGTTTGGGGCTTGAGATTTATGCTGCGTTCAAAACAACTCGGAAGTCGGAAAAAAAACGAGCTCTGACTTGTCAATAACGAATTGAACGGCGTTGAACTCGGAAACTATGGCGCTTTTCCACTAGCGCGGCACGGCCCGCTTTTTTTGCTTTTCCACTAGCCCTAGTACCTGGTACCAGGTACTATTTTTAGTACCTCCTCGGCCCTGGTTCCAAGCGAGCCGAAGCGATACTATAATGTGATGTCAGCCGACTGCCTTCCACTGATTGGTCAGAGCGTCACTGGAAGAGTGCGAGCGCTACGTCCGACACGAGAATCAAACCCGGAAATTTCAAAAACAGAGCAGCAACAGTGCCCACTGATCTCTATCGGGACTGTTGTTATTCCTTCACCCGAGTTAAATGATGCTGTGTAAAACCACGCTGTGGTCCGTAATCGAGGTGCAGACGAGTGAGTTTGGAGCTGACGGATCGAAAAAAGAGAGACAATACGGCCCCGCAAACTTAATCAGGACCTGAGCTCGACCTTCTTCTACGTGGAAAAATTAATTTCCCTTGCTCACCTCTCGCTGTCGGCCATCTGCATGGTCTCCAGTTTGGAGTGGGGTCCTCTGTTGAAGCCCTTCACCTCCTGCTCCTCCAGCCCCTCCAGCAGACGGATGGCGTCCTTGTTGACGCCGCGTCTCTTCGCCAGCACCAGAGGAGTCGATCCATTGTGGTTACTGCAGGACAAACAGTGGACGTTAACATCTACACTCCTCTTTCTATTTACGTTGGTTTTCCAAAGGCTTTGCTTGGATGAGGCGGCTGTGTCACAAATGTTAAAGTATTTTTGTTCCATTCAAATATCAAGATTCACTATTCTGCTGTAAACTGATCAATGATTCATTAAATAAACATAAAACTGCAAAGACTTGTGGGTAAAGAAACAGCCATTGTGGAAAGAAGGAAGGAAAGAAAGATGGAGGGAGGGAGCAGATTTGTTGAAGGAAGGAAGAAGAAGGAAGGAAGGGAAGGAAAAAGGAAAGAAAGAGGGAGGGAAGGAACAGATTCGTTCAAGGAAGGAAGAAGGGAAAAAGGAAGGAAAGAAAGAAAGATGGAGGGAGGGAACAGATTCGTTCAATGAAGGAAGGAAGAAGGGAAAGAAGGAAGGAAGGGAGGGAAAAAGGAAGGACAGAAAGATGGAGGGAAGGAAGTTGGAACAGATTCGTTCAAGGAAGGAAGAAAGGAAAAAGGAAGGAAAGAAAGATGGAGGGAGGGAACAGATCAGGTCAATTGGATCAAAAGAGGAAGGAAGGAAGGAAGGAAGGAAGGAAAAAAGGATTATGGAAAGAAGGAAGGATGGAGGAAGGGAACAGATTGGGTGAGGCGGCTGTGTCAGAAATGTTGAAGTATTTTTGTTCCATTCAAATATGAAGATTCACTATTTTGCTGTAAACTGATCAACGATTCATTAAATAAACATAAAACTGCAAAGACTTGTGGGTAAAGAAACATCAATGAATCATTAGACGTCTCTTACCAGATGTCAATCTTCAGCCCGTTGGACACCAGGAACTGGATGGTGTCCACGTGGCCGCACAGATGCAGCGCCGTGTTTCCTTGGTAATCCGTCGCCAGCAGATCGGCGCCGAACTTGTGCAGCAGGCGACATATGTCCACATTGCCGCGGGCGGCGGCTAAGTGCAGGCCCGTGCGGCCCCGGTTGTCGCGGATGTTGGGGTCGCATCCCGTCTCCAGGAGCCGCTTGGCGAACGGCAAGTCCCCGTCGATGCAGGCCTGCAGCAGAGGCACGTTGGTCTGCGACGAGTCGTTGATGAAGACATAGGACATGTCCGAGTGGGTGTCAGAAAATTCCAGCGTACCTGCAGAGAGGAAGAGCAGAGGGAAGGTCGGACCTGGGTCGACTGGGTTGGATGTGGACTCTTGAAGAAGTTTCACCTTCATCCATCCTTCTTCTTCAGTTCTGACCGACTGGTGAGGAACCAAGGTGTTCAGGTCTAGTTGTTGTTAACTCATTGAGTGCCAGCCCTTTTGGTCAGTGCCAAAATGGTCAGTGCCATGTGCCAGCGTTTCAGGCCATTTTGAGTAATATTTCAAGACCCACAGAATATTTTGTCCTATGACTCTGAAAACACCAAATAGCTCAAAGGAAAGAGGAGACTCTCTATTTAACTAGGGAAAAAACCATTTGTTTGTACCTTGTTCCATTCTTGATTTATCTTAAGTTGAATAGAGCCTGGTTGCACCAAAAAGACCACTTTTTTTTCTAGGAAGCTGAGAAAAATGCATTTTTGTGAAAGAGTCTCTCAAGAAAAACAGTGATTTATCCGTTTTAATTTTGGCTTCAAAAACATGTAAGACATCTGAAAATTTCATTTCACATGTTTTTTCATTGTACAAAAAAAAACAACAACTAAAATACAACAAGTAGGAGTCCTACTCTGCAGAGTGATGCCTGCTCTCCTACTCCTCCTCCTGCAGTTGCTGCCCCCTCACCCTCTCCTCTCCCCCCTTTACCAGCAGCAGAAAACTTTGACATATATATACGTCAATGGCACTCAATGA